>NW_011361993.1:0-8902 GCF_000735185.1 Notothenia coriiceps
CCTCATGTGTTGTGTAGGCTGGCACGACTAGGCTGTTCAATGGGGCTGATGTGTTATGTAGATTCTGCCAGAAGGAAAAGCAGCAGGGAGGTGCCACATTGCTTTTCTTCCCGACTGCAACTCTGGACCCGCAAATCAAGCAAGAACGTGATTGGTCGATATTAATTTTTAGTTTTGTGTATTTTATACATGGACTTGCTTGGCGAGCTATTTTTAGAACATGTCCCGCGGGCGACTCACGTTGCCCATGCGGGCGACTAAGTGCCCGCGTGCACCGTGTTGGCTACCCCTGCTCTAGTCTATACTGGTTTTAGGCAGGTCGTAGGCAGGAAGCTGTAAACTGGAGTCTGAAATTAAGTGCTACATCTGTACAATTTTGAATCTGTATTTTTGAACATCGATCTTAAGTTGGCGTGACGTTGAAGTCGTGCGACCCTGCTGTTGTTAGTTTATAGCATAACGTTAGCTATTTCTCTTCTGGCGATTAGTATTTATGATTACGAAAATTATAAAAGTAGGGTAGACATGTGGATATTATACGGCTGAACAAAATGTGCATTTATCTAACAGGTTCGTTTTCCACAGATCTTATTTTTTACAATATTCCAAAATCCTATAGAGAAATCCCATTGCTTTTTTGTCGATGGAACCCATGTGCAGCTTACTTCCGGTTCGGGCTACACAAATACATCATCAGTGCACCACTCTATTGAAGTGAATGGTAATAACCCCCACATTTGGTCAGGAACAGTTGATCCTTGAACAATCCCTGTAAGTGCCCATTTTCCAATGATGCATCAGTTGATAAGTTCAAAATCAGAATCTTTATTGACCCATGGCAGTGATACTGGGTTTCTTCACTTGTAGTACAAGTATCCTTGCAGTCATGTCGGCATTCAGGCAAATAGAACTAAGCAACAGCGCATGTTGTTGTTTTTTCCTATTCTTTTTCACCACAAAATGAAAGGTGCCGAATACTAACTGATTCTCAATATACTGGCAGTTTTCTGAAAAATTATGATGAATTGAAAAGTTGCTCTAAGGTTTTTGGAGGTTGTGAAGTAAAAGACAGATTGTGTTGGTTTATAGGTGAGAATACCTTCCTCTAGAAAAGTCACATTATTCAGGTTGCAATCAACCCGATAAGTTTATACTGAGACCAGAATCAAATAGGGGAAGAGACGGACTGTACTTAATTTAGTATAAAAGCTAGACTTTTGAATGTTTCCTACTCAGGAATGCTGCTCCAACAGAAAGGTTTGCTGTCTAATGATGATCAGTTTTGACTCTGATTGGTTGAGGAAATTCAAAGAAAAACAGAATGTTTTCTTTTGATTTTCTCAGCATCAACAAACTGATTTTAAACCACAAGATCCCACCAGGAGAGGTAGGTTTGTTAAACCCACATATCAATACATGTTTGAAGAACAATGTTTTGCCTTTTCAGAGAGATTATAGCTACTAAATAGACTGTATAGAGAGCTAAGTTTCTCAACTGCTTCTTATAAAATCAGGAATAAACTCTAAACTTCAGTGTTAATCTACTTTGTGTCTCCCTAAACAGGTGTGTTGTGTTGAGATCTACAGTATCCCTGTGTTTCACATATCAGTGTGTCGATGACCTCTGAACTCTTTTTAGTGTCGCTGGTGGTTCTGCAGCTGGTTCTGCTGGTTCTTCTGAATCTTTGCTGGATCCTCAGACTTAGCAGAAACAGGTAACAACCGACAGCCTATGTAGAGACAGCAGCAGCTAAAATCAGCTTTTAAAAGCTGCATCAACAATGGTAATGATAAGATTTGGCTGATTGTAGATTTTATTGCAGTTCTGTGTTTAGTTTGGTTGAATCGGGTTGTTTTTCTCCCTCTTTATGAAATGTGAACACAAAAATGTAACTTGGGCATGTGGACCAAAACAACCACACTTAGACCCTTCAGAAGAATTGATCTTGGTAAGATCATGAACAAACTTGTTAAACTTTGTGGTCATCTGACCTCCACCTCACACAAATACAAGGATTACTGTGTAAATTGAGCTGAGTGCCTCCTGAGGCCAGAAGCCCTTGCATATTGGGATGCTTTGAAGCCAATGTTTGTACCGGCCTTGACCATGAAGTGACAACTTCCATGTAGGTCATGTGATGCCATTGGGCCTAAAAAGACTTCCCCAAAGACTTACATTGGAAAAGAAACATCTGAAAAGATGTTAATTGGTGAATCAACTCCCTAATATGAACACTTAGTCAATATTTAAATCAGTATGAAGATTACGATTTTTGAGGTAAGGATATTAAGGCAAACAAATCAGAGGCGGAGAGGGTAGGCCTGGCCTTTAGTGTCATTATGCATAATAATTCATAGTTCGTTAAAGTGTGTATTTTCAGATCTGGCCCATTGGATGTTTTTTGGACTATAGATGAAATAGGCTGTTGAAATAATAAACCAATGCTTGCTGGTAGTAAGATAGAAAATAAATCACCCGCTGTCTATTACAATCTTAGCCTTAACCCAGCAGAGGGGAAATGCAACACGTTAACATCTTTTCAACTCATTTGGACCAGAACAAAGTAACTTTGAGTAGCAAAGTGCCCTAAACAACACCAGAGTGTCTCTCAGCTCTGCAGGTCTGAATGTGTTCTGATTCCCCAGAAACCTAACTGAGCTGAGGGTCTCAGCAGGGCAACCCCTTCGTGTCCTGACCATCAGAACCAAACCAGACCAGGCCCAGCAACTGCTGGACCGCCTGCTGGACCGAGTCTTCCTCCAGGTAGAACCTGGACCAGAGAATAGAGAGGAACTAGCGGCAGGGACTGGAGAGGATATTGAAGTACAACTTGAATCAGACTCTGGATCAGATACAGAAGTGTCTACCTCGGCTCCTCTTTCCAGCAGAGGTATTATTTAAAAAAAAAACTTCTCTTAAGTAGACTGTAAATATAACCATTCATCACAAAAGACTACAATTACAGGAATTACATTTAAATAGTCAAATTATCAAATGCCGGTCATTTTAAAGCACTGGAATGAGTTATGAAAGGATTTGTATTGTCATTTCATTGAAAGGGCTGAAAGTATTTAGACTAGTGTTTTCAGGAAAAAGACCACTTACAGTAATTTAGGCACCAAAGTACAAATAAAATCATCCGGTTGTCTAAAATAAAAGCCCTCAAACTTTTTTCTATGGACAGAATTTCATTCATTTCATTCACAAAGCTTTTAGATAATATTTGCAGAGCAGTATTGTGTAATACTGTTCTGCAAATGAAATGCCTCCATTGGACTCCTTTGTATACTTCCAAAACATAGTGACATCACTATGTAACACTCACACTTCTATTGGCTAGCGCTCCAAAACATTGTACCTGATAGGCTAAGGGGCGGGACATTTTTAAGCTATTGACCAATCACAACAGAGCTGGCCAGCTAACCAATCAGAGCAGACTGGGCTCTGGTTTCAGACAGAGGGTGAAAAGAGGTGCTGCAGCACAGGCAGTATGAGAAAATGAAAGACTTCTTGAACTTTAAAGCATGGAGACATGTCACAGGAGAGGCCAGAAATACAAATATGAACCTGAAAATGAGCAGAATAGGGCCTCTTTAACCATAGCTGTTATGCTCTACTCACGCATGCTGTGCAGCCGAAGCATTAAAGTGTCAACCAAATGGAAAATACTAGAATCAGTGAAAGGGTCGGATGGAGTGCACACGCAGATATGAGTCGAAGAATTGGTTCAATTGCAATAAAAGGAGTCAAAGTGTCATAAAGTTTCAAGCTCCCAGTAAATAGAGGCCCCCCATTACAAAGTATAGGATCCTGACCATTTTGAAGTGATTTGGAGGTTTTTACCTGAAAGTATACCAGTAAATTAAGTATAAGATACAATGTGCACGTGTTTAGGTATCACTGCCTTAACTTAACACTTTTAACGAGTATTTTCTTCATGAATGTAATGTTGTTCACGCAGCAGCAGCCACTGCTGGCACTGAGATTAATTACAGATGTTACTGAGAGTGAACTCTGACAAACTGTGCTTATCTGAATCATTCGATGTTATGTAACTTTGACTGAAGCTGGATTTGTTCCTCTCCTGCACAGTGAGACCTCTTCATGACAAACTGTGGAAATGGATCACTGTGGCTATTCCTTGTGCAGGTGAGAAGAAAAGTACCTTCAAAAGTCTGCATGAATTAAAAGTGGCTTTAATATTCACATAAATCAAAAACGTAATAACCTTCAGAAATAATATACAGCAAAGTATTATAATAGGTGATTAATTAGATGTTTGTATTTATTTCCATGCATTTGCTTTGAGTGGTTTTCAATGTTTTTGTTAAAATTGCCCTAATTTCTCTCACTTAAAATATTTTGTTAAAAAGATGATATATTATAAAACAATATCATTAGTTTAGCATTGCTGTCTTTCATTACAGCACCTCCTCCTCCTTCTCCTCCTCTTCCTCCTCTTCCTTCTCCTCCTCCCCCTCCTCCCCCGGCCAATGAGGATCTGACTGCGGACCTAGACCTCCAGTGGTCAGACGCATCCCAGAATGCCCCTCTCTCCTCTCAGGGCGCCTCCTGCAGTGCATCCTGGGCAGAGGATCATCATGATGAGTCACAATTTTAAAGAGAAATAAAGTAACCATAGGAAATAGGAATCCATTATAGCATGAATACCGTTTAACTATAACTTTAATGATGGTTAAATATTAAACTGTCCAATAAAACTCAGCATGTTTTTAAAACACTGAATATTAAAGAAGGACATGCTTTTATCATCTCTTGTTTCCCAAAAACATTTAAACTGCATAGAGTAGGGGTTTGTGGGTGGTTAGTTTAGGAGGTACACAGCTTTGTGGGCGGTCTTTTTATATATATTGGCGGTATAACCAGCCAAAAACTACAGCCAGAGAAATGAATAAAACAGTATGCGTCAGTAACATGTCAGTATCATCAGTGGCCTGCAGAGGGAGTGGTGGAGCTGCAGGTGGAGCTGGAAGCAGCTGGTTGGGCTTGATGGTCAGTGATTGGCTAAAGTAAACTGTATATATGGCTCAATGGATTGGATGAGGTGCTGGCAGGAAACTCTTCCTCTTAACTTTTAAACTTTTAAACTGAGGGGGTGGATAAAACCTAAACATCTGTGATGTGTTCAGTTTCAGTGAGAGAGGCTCATGCTGACACAGAGGAAGTGATCTGTGTTTCTCTCTAATCTAATTTTCCATGAAGCTCTTGCCAGAAAAAAGGGGAAGACAAAAGTATGGAAAATTAAGAATGACATCACGCAAAATACTAACATTTACATTGTCTATCTCATGGCTTTTTTAATCCAAATTCAGAGATCCTTAGTCATCATTTTTGGTTGACTGTATCATTATTTTCAGATTCTTTGAAGGCTTGCAAAGGTAAAATGCTGAGGTTTCAAGTTAGAGGATTCACAGGAGACAGATTAAGTAGAATGGTCTCAATCTGCAGCAATCTGAGCAGCAGATGCTGAGATATATTTGGAGACTTTTGGTATGGCTCCTAAAGCATGCACTTGTTGTCATAATCATTGGACCCTCCTAACCTGGTAATACCACCGACTTTCAAACACAGAACTTCCAGTTTACAGAGGCGTTCTGCTCTGAAGTCATGTGATTTACTTTTTCAGACTTAACAAGAACAGAAAAATAAAACACAGGTTTTCTCAGACTGAGTCAGAATATGCATGACCAATACGATTACCTTTGTGTTTTGGAGTTAGTGGTATATACTGGGGAGGCGTGTGGCGCAGTGGAGAAGTGCACAGGTTCAAACCCCACTGCAGTCAGCATGTCGTTGTGTCCCTGGGCAAGACACTTCACCCCAAATTGCTCCTGTGGGGATTGCCCACAGAATTGTAAGTCGCTTTGGATAAAAGCGTCTAACAGTAACATGTAATGTAATAATGTAATACTCCCTTGATATTTAAAAAGAAAAAGGTACAAACACCTTCTAATGTGTGTTTAAACAGTAAATTATGTTTAACTTGTGTAAAACTTTAAGATACAATCAGATTTGTTCTTGTTGAAATTAGAGGAAATGCAGCTGCACATTCAAACACATAGTTTCGTTTGAGTTTAGATGTGGGATGATGCTATACAAAAGGTATTTGCAGTGAGTAAACTCAGTGTTTCAGGGTGTCTTCTGTTGCTGAAATTATTTAGAAAAATGCCAGTTAATATGTATGTTATGAGAGAGATCAACCCTACTGTACGTGCTTCATTTAGATAGTTGGAAAAATGCCCTTTGTTGGTTACCATCCCTTTTTTTGACAAAATATTTGCTTGTTAGTCCTTCTTCAACTAGCATTCAGTATTTGTTCATCCTTTTTCATTTTTAAATGTGCTTTATTATGGATTTTAGTTATAGATGATCAGATAAAGTCACAAAGTATCATGTTATATCGGACCTGGTCCAATGACAAAGGAAACACAAAATAGCACAGGATATTACCAAAATATACAACAATCCTTTGATTGGTTAGCTGGCCGGCTCTGTTATAATTGGTCAATGGCTTAGAGATATCCCGCCCCTAAGCATATCGAATCGAACCAAAACACAATTTTTTTATAAAGCACTTTAAAACCTACAGGCCAAAGGGCTGTACAGAGAAATACAATATCACAAAATGCAGCTCCCAAAACAAAAACAAATAAAGGTAAGAAATAAACAAGAATGAAAATAAAAGCCATATAGTAAAGCAATATACCTTTTAAAAGCAATGAAAACAAAAATCTAAAAAGTGCTGAACGCTAAGGAGATGAGGTGGATTTTAAGACGTGATTTAAAAAACGGACAGCGTAGAAGCCTGTCTAATGTGGAGTGGCAGAGCGGTCCACAGCTTAGGGGCCGCAGCAGCGAGGCACGGTCCCCTTTGAGCCTATCACCTACAACGTGTTGGAGCGCTAGCCAATAGATACCATTAAGTTACAGAAGTAAGTCCAAAGGAGGCGTTTCAGGAGTTACTTTGCACATTTATAGATGATTAATTGAAATGATGAATGAATAAATATGATTTAAAAAAATTAATTTAAAAATACCCTGCCTGGGTCAGTGATCTGGTAAAGAAGAACCTAAAGCATTATTATTGCAAAGCATTGCCTGCTTTTATCTGATTCTAGTGTTTATGGCTACCAGTTATTATTATTTTTAAATGCAATATCCTAAGTGCTTTTTAATATTTATTGCTGTGTTTTTAGGTGTTTCTTATGTTTTGTGTGGTTTTTTGCTGGCTGGGTAGAGCACGTTGTAACTTTATTGATCTCCATGAAGAAATACAAAAAGGAGTGCATAAAGTTATAAAGATCAGCCCCAACTTGAATACTTTTACTGAAGTACTTTATAGTCCTCTGGGCAGCGATGTGAGACACTTTAACATTTATATGAATGTTACTGACATTCATTTGTCTGTAACTGTGCTGTTACCATTCTTGGGCCAGGACTCTCTTGAAAAATATATTTTTAATCTCAAACCTATCCTGGTTAAATAAAGGTAGAATAAAAAATAATAAAATACCACAGCAGAAAAATACCCAATTAAGGGGTTAAAGTCTTATGAGCTCATATCTCTGTTGGTTTAATTTAATTTAGGGTAGGCTCAAACACAGCATCATTGTTGGATTCAGATGGTGGTTAAAAAAAGTTATACAATTATTAACGCAAATAACTTGAGTCTACAAGCACTTACTATTTTCTACTTAAAAGAGACAAACTTATATTCTGAAAGTTCTGTCATATTACATTACATGTTAGACGCTTTTATCCAAAGCGGCTTGCATACTCAATACTGTGCGCAATCCCCACAGGAGCAATTTGAGGTGAAGTGTTTTGCCCAGGGACACAACGACATGCTGACTGCAGTGGGGTTTAACCTGTGCTCCCCTGATCCGAAGACCAACGTACTAGTCCACTGAGCCACAGCCTCCCTCATATTATGAGGAAGTCAAATACACCTCAATCATTGATAAACAAATATGATGTTTAATATTTCTCAAAATATTACACCTCTCGCATACAAAAACAAAGACACAATATTCAAATGATTAAATGCATTAGTGTAATGCATACAGTATGGTGGCCGAAGGCAAGTGTTTGTGAAGGGGCCGGTCCATGTTAATGAGGTCGGTAGCAGAGGGGAAGAAACTGTTCAGGTTGCGAGAGGTGTTGGTCCTGATGGAGCGCAGCCAGAGGGGAGGGGGGTGAACAGTTTGTGTCCAGGATGGGAGGGGTCAGCCATTATCTTCCCTGCCCGCCTCAGAGTTCTGGAGGCGTGCAGGTCGTGGAGGGATGGCAGATTGCAGCCGATCACCCTCTCTGCATAGCGGATGACACGCTGCAGCCTTTGTCCTTGGCTGTGGCTGCAGTTTACCAGATGGTGATGGAGGGGGTGAGGATGGACTCGATGATGGAGGTGTAGAAGTTCACCATCATCCTCTTTGGTAACCATCTGATGTTCTGCTCCCATTTGAGGTCCTGGGCGATGATGGTGCCCAGGAAGCAGAAAGATTCCACAGCAGTTACTGGGGAGTCACACAGAGGGATGGGGGCGGGTGGGGCTGCTTATTTCCTGAAGTCCAAAACCATCTCCACTGTCTTTAGAGCGTTGAGCAGCAGGTCACAACATGTTCGGTCTCCCACCTGAAGGCAGACTTGTCCCCGCCAGAGATGAGTCCGATGAGGTTGGTGTCGTCTGCGAACTTTAGGAGCTTGACGGACTGGTGACTGGAGGTGCAGCTGTTGTGCAGAGGGGAAATAACACAGCCTTGAGGGGAACCAGTGCTGATGGTCTGGGGGTCAGAGACGTGTTTCCCCAGCCTCACGTGCTGCTTCCTGTCGGACAGGAAGTCTGTGATCCACCATCAGGTGGAGGCGGGCACGTGCAGC
>NW_011361994.1:0-1733 GCF_000735185.1 Notothenia coriiceps
CCTTAGCTGTGATATAATGAGCATATACCATGGCCTGTCGTGAGCTATTGCTTAAATATATCATGTCATACTATGTTTAGCATCTTTGGAAACTAGAAGTTTCTCAAATTGTCTTCCCTTTCATTTATTTTTTAACAATTTCTTACCGACAGATACAAAAAACACATTTGGAGATGCTTACACAACGGCACCTTTTGTACATTAGACATTATCATTTGTGTCCTCGATGGATACCACAAAGACATAAATTGAACTTGATGTTATCAATCTTCATATTGTTCAAACATTAACAACACAGTGCGGATACTGTCATTCCCATCAACATGACCCTATGATACCTGAACTGCATATTAAACTCGAGATGTCACATGTACACGTGCAGTGAATCAAAGTAAATAATAAAGAGAGAAAATAAATAAATAGGTGCATTTTTTTAACCTGTTTCTTCAATGAACTATGCTGGTGGGCAGTGGCTTCAGCCAAGAAACTTTTGCCATTTTTTTGCAATAAGAAGTAGAATTCTTACTAAGAAAATCTAATTTATATCTGTCATATCACTGGGCAGTAGACCCAGCACATAAAGTGTTGGATCAAAGCTTAGGCCCAGTACCTTACCTTTCATTAATACGTTTGGAATCATGGATTATGGATCCATTGGCAGTTCATTCATAGAATCAGAAAACTAGTTGTGTTTTGGTGTGACTATGAATAAAAATAGGACCTCTGATTGGCTCTATATCTCAGTCTTACGCACTTTACCTGTACCTAATCACAAACAGTATTATCAGCATGATAGCTATGAGGTAATGGAAGTGCCCGGTGTATGTGTGCAGTGAGGCGAGCTGCCCCACCCAACCCTGTAATACTCTCAACCTGCTAATCTCCCTGCGCAGTGTGTGACCCGCTCTGAGCCTCACTGCGGTCACACATTCAGAAAAGTCCTGCTTCAAACCCTGCCACCCACACTCCCTGTTCATCCTTTCTCAAGCTTTTTCAGGTCGAAAAGCCCTCAAAGGCCAGGGGCAGAGGTGGGAGAAGTACTCAGATCTTGTACCTAAGTAGAAGTACCAGAGTGTAGTAATACTCTGTTGCAAGTAAAAGTCCTGCATTCAAAATGTTACTCAAGTAAAAGTACAAGTATTGGCATCAAAATATACTGAAAGTACCAAAAGTAAAAGTAGTCATTGTGCAGATTGGTCCATTTCAGAAATATATGGTATGTTTTATAATTATTAATCATTAAAGTGTTCTCAGAGCTGGTAAAGGTGCAGCTAGTTTGAATGACTTTGTATACTGCAGGGTAGCTTGTGAATTTGCTCGTTGCTGCGAGCTGCTGCGAGGAGCGGACAGGTTTCCGGGTCGGCGATACAGCGAAACACAGCGAAACTCATCCTGAGCACACACAAACACTCACAGCCGAAGTAAAACAATAAGTGTGGCTTGATATTGAGTATGAAAAAGGTTTATAACGCTGTGAGAATGGGTCTGCGGAGAGCATTTCTCCGCGATCCCAACTCGTTTATTATCAGCGTTCAGGGAGCTCTATGCAAGTCAATGGGGACTCCCTGTTAGTTAGCCAAGGGATCCTGGTGTGTGAGGTGCTCCACGGATTGGTCCATTTGGACCGTTTACATGCATACAATCCTTCATAACACACAAGGGGATGGGTAATAACCGGAAAAGCATGATATGCGAGGTATAAGTACAGTACTTGAGTAAATGTACTTAGTTAG
>NW_011361995.1:0-1296 GCF_000735185.1 Notothenia coriiceps
CCCGCACCTGAAAAGCTTCCGGACAAACTGAACGCCTTCTACAGCAGGTTTGATCATACCCCAACACCTACGCCCGCATCTTGTTCCTGGACTTCAGCTCCGCTTTCAACACCATCAACCCGGAAAAACTCTTCAATAAACTAATGGACATTAACACTGACCCCTGCATCTGTCACTGGATCCACAGCTTCCTCTGGAAAAGACAACAACGGGTCCAAATAAACAACTCCACATCTCTCCCCTCAGTACAGGAGCTCCACAAGGATGTGTCCTATCCCCCTGGTTATTCTCACTATACACAAACCAACTCACATCTCAGCACCCCACAGTCAACATATAAATATGCAGATGACACAACAATAACAGGACTCATCACAAATGATAATTAAACACAATACCTCACTCAGATCCATCAAGCAGTCACCTGGTGCTCAGAAAACAACCTCCTACTTAACAGAGCAAAAACCAAAGAAATAATCAGTGACTTCAGGCGAAAGCCACAGCCCAAATCACCTCTATCTATCTCCGGCAAACTCACTTCCACCACAGACTCACTCAAATGTCTTGGCACTCACATAAGCAATAACCTGAAATGGAAGACCAACACAGACCACATCTACAAAAAAGCCAACCAAAGGCTATTCTTTCTGCGGCAGCTCAAGAAATACAGAGTGAGGAAACATCTCATAATCCGGTTCTACACAGCCATCATCCAAAGCATCCTCACATCATCCATCACAGTCTGGTACAGCAGTTCAGACACTCACTCTCAGAATAAACTTCAACATAACATCAATAAAGCATCAAAAATCACCTGCAGTCCCCTTCCATCACTCAAATCACTTCACCACCAACAAACTGTCACAAGGGCAAAGAAAATCATGTCTGACCCCTCCCACCGAGCTCACCATGTCTTCCAACTTCTGCCCTCAGGTCACTGTCCACCAGAACCACCCGCTTCAAAAACAGCTTCTTCCCCTTTGCAATACAGACACTAAATGGACTCTAAATAACCCCAATGAACAATCACAATCCACCACACCTTGAACTCTATGCATATACTGTATGTCATGATGTACGTATGTCTTTGGCCTGTGCTGTGTGTTGTACTTTTTATTCTCTGTTTATTGTATGTTGAATTGTATGGAACAAACTGTAATAATCTGCACTGAACACGAATTCCACCAGCCTGGCTGTGTGGTCATTAAAGATTATAATCTAATCTAATCTATTAAGAATTCTCCGTCACAGAAAAGTCTGTGCGTTTAATCCTATTTTGACTGACAGCTTAATATT
>NW_011361996.1:0-339 GCF_000735185.1 Notothenia coriiceps
CTTTGTTACTTTGGTCCCAGCTCTCTGCAGGTCATTGGTCCCCCCGTGTGGTTCTGGGATTTTTGCTCACCGTTCTTGTGATCATTTTGACCCCACGGGGTGAGATCTTGCGTGGAGCCCCAGATCAAAGGAGATTATCAGTGGGCTTGTATGTCTTCCATTTTCTAATAATTGCTCCCACAGTTGATTTCTTCACACCAAGCTGCTTACCTATTGCAGATTCAGTCTTCCCAGCCTGGTGCAGGTCTACAATTTTGTTTCTGGTGTCCTTTGACAGCTCTTTGGTCTTGGCCATAGTGGAGTTTGGAGTGTGACTGTTTGAGGTTGTGGACAGGTTAG
>NW_011361997.1:0-771 GCF_000735185.1 Notothenia coriiceps
AAGAGAGGACACATGTTGATGTAGAAGAGACATGAAGAAGAGGGGACACATGTTGATGTAGAAGAGACATGAAGAAGAGGGGACACATGTTGATGTAGAAGAGACATGAAGAAGAGGGGACACATGTTGATGTAGAAGAGGGGGGACATGTTGATGTAGAAGAGACATGAAGAAGAGGGGACACATGTTGATGTAGAAGAGACATGATGAAGAGGGGGACACATGTTGATGTAGAAGAGACTTGAAGAAGAGGGGACACATGTTGATGTAGAAGAGGGGACACGTGTTGATGAAGAAGAGGGGACACATGTTGATGTAGAGGAGACATGAAGAAGAGGGGACACATCTTGATGTAGATGAGACATGAAGAAGAGGGGACACATGTTGATGTAGAAGAGACATGAAGAAGAGGGGACACATGTTGATGTAGAAGAGACATGAAGAAGAGGGGACACATGTTGATGAACAAGAGGGGACACATGTTGATGTAGAAGAGACATGAAGAAGAGGGGACACATGTTGATGAAGAAGAGGGGACACATGTTGATGAAGAAGAGGGGACACATGTTGATGTAGAAGAGACATGAAGAAGAGGGGACACATGTTGATGTAGAAGAGACATGGAGAAGAGGGGACACATGATGATGAAGAAGAGGGGACACATGTTGATGTAGAAGAGACATGAAGAAGAGGGGACACATGTTGATGTAGAAGAGACATGAAGAAGAGGGGACACATGTTGATGTAGGGCTGCTCAATTAATCGTATTTT
>NW_011361998.1:0-1152 GCF_000735185.1 Notothenia coriiceps
CCATTTCTTCTCCTTTACACCTGTGGCAAGCTACACAGGTCGCCATGACAACCTCTGCAAACTGGACTGGGAATGATTGTTAGAAATGGGAGAGAGCGGGTGAGGAGAGGGAGGGGCGGCATCTACACAAATGGAAATCTCTCTGGCGTTTGCACAGGAAAATGTGTGTGTGTGTTTGAAGATAACCTTCAAGCTGCCTCCTATACTTATAACCTACTACTTATATAAAGAGTGGGTGATACATTCACACAAAAGCAAAGCGTTCTGTCTTCATTTCACACATTTCCAACATGAAAACTAAAAGAAATGAACCTCTGATAAATAATTAAACGCAGGTTCATTGGAGCTTCATCATATTTGAAAACAGGTACAAAATGGCGGTCAATCATTTCTCGCAATGCAACACAATAAAAACACAGAACTGTCGATCTAGGGGATTACATTTGTGTTGTATGTGACTCTGAAAAGCTACTTGTTTCCTCTGAATAACAGACGTATCTGACACTTCTTCTGCAGCGTGCATCATGAAATCAAACTGCAAGGGAGCTGAAAGCATTGTAAACGTTTAAAGGCTGAAATACACCTCAAGAAATATGAAGTCTTTTCATTACGGAGAGTTGGAGTGTGAAGAGAAAACACAAATCAACCCTCCATTGCTACGGGACTGTCATGAACGCCTTCTTAGTACTAAAAAAGTTCAACGTTTTATTTATTTTTATTTCATTTATTTACATTCAAATGTTTAAATCAAAACTCGAATGCTGTGCAGCTCATTTTTGAATGTCAATACAAAGTGTTCAACGCCTGCATGTGTGCACAATGCAGATAAGCGTGAGGCTACACCTATATTTGACTACATGTTGAATCACGGAAAAACACATAACAATTGCAGTGTGTTAAAAAATAACATGTTTCTGTAGCCTCAAATATAAGAGCAAAAATATTCACGAGTTAACAAACACAACATCATTTTGCACTTGAGTACTTGTGTGTGTCTGCACAGTGTGGGGGAAGGGAACAGCAGAAAACAATGCTCTGATTGCAACACACACACACACACACACACACACACACACACACACAGCAAGTGGCAGAAAACTAAGTGGAAATAAATCTCCATTGGACCACGTGACGACCTTAAATCCACAACNA
>NW_011361998.1:1168-4346 GCF_000735185.1 Notothenia coriiceps
CAAACACACACACACACACACACACACACACACACACACACACACACACACACACACACACACACACACACACACACACACACACACACAGCAAGTGGCAGAAAACTAAGTGGAAATAAATCTCCATTGGACCACGTGACGACCTTAAATCCACAACGCAGCATAATGCAATCCCTAAACAGTACAACAGTAATATGTGTCATACACACACAGCTCCACATGTGCAGGGGGAGAGTATTAGCCAATAAGAGTGGAGGAAACTCACCCAGTTGTTGCAGAGAGGTCGCCTTCACCTGTGCAGGAAGGTTCTCCGTCTGCAAGAGACTTTCATACGCTTCTTTCGCCGCTCTGTATTTCTTCTGCAGAGAGGAAAGAGTCAAACAAAACAAAACGAGAAGAGACGCAGAGTTTAGAGCCAGACAGCAGCAGGGCCAGAGTTTTATGGTTCTTTCTGGACAGACACAAAGAGTCTTAAGACCTCCTCACACTCGTAATGACCAACACACACACACACACACACACACACACACACACACACACACACACGGGGGAGGGTCAGCAAAGAAGAGGACAGGCCAGACTCAACACGTCTGGTAGGGTTAAGTGTGTGTGTGTGTGTGTGTGTGTGTGTGTGTGTGTGTGTGTGTGTGTGTGTGTGTGTGTGTGTGTGTGTGTGTGTGTGTGTGTGTGTGTGTGTGTGGGAACACCCCCTCCTCCCTTTGGTTGGAGGTCATTCGTGTCGTTGATCATCTAAATCTAGGTTTGCAAAGGGTTGAACATTCCCATTTAAAGTTTCCCAAAATGTTGCACCACAAGTTGTATCTTCTGTTTCCTCAGACAGCGGTCAGACATTACAGTTTGAGCTTTTGAATTCACGTAGTTCTCTATATTACATATAATAAAATTGTCCAAGAACGAGTCCTAAAACCCAGGAATGAGTCAGCATGTTAGCACTTCCTGTCCAATGTTCTTGAAGTCAAAGGTTTCCTGAATGTGTTTTTTGTTGTTGAGCACAAGCTTAAGAAATTTTAAAATGTTGTTCTACGACATAAAATACATCGGTAAATCCGTCACTGGTGAATTAAAAAAAGTGTCTGAATGAACCTGATGTAGTCTTGAGGTGAGGAAAATGTGTGTGTGTTTGAAAATAACCTTCTAGCTGCCTCTATACTTATACACAGAGTAGTTCATACATTCACAAACCATTCTGTCCTTATGTCACACGTTTCCAATATGAAGACGGTTCATCATGTTAGAAACAGCTGCTGACTGGCACTCGATAACCTCTCAGGTTCTCTGAATGTGTGTTTTGTTGTTAGCCTGACATAAAGTTTGGTGTTGACACAAGCTGAAGAGATTTGAAAGTTTTGTTCTATGACATAAAATACGTCAATCCACTTGTGAATTAAAAAATGGAGGTTGCTCACAAGTGTCTAAATGAGAAGACTAAACGTCATCACGGCGCTTTGGGGAAACCTGATTCCTGCTCAGTGTTTGTTTTTACTCTCCGACCTTATTGACCTTGGTTCTGAACCCGTGTGTGGAGGAGGGTGTGTGTGTGCAAGAAGGCTGAATGTTTCCCTTATCAGCTCACACACACACACACACACACACACACACACACACACACACACACACACTGCACACACCACACACACACACACACACACACACACACACACACACACACACACACACACACACACACACACACACACACACACACACACACACACACACACACACACACACACACACACACACACACACACACACACACACACACACACACACACACACACACACACACACACACACACACACACACACACACACACACACACACACACACACACACACACACACACACACACACACACACACACCTCTTCCTGTCTGCCCACCATAAAGACACCTCAGGGTAAACACAGACACTCAGGGACATAAATGAGGCTCTCTGAGAGGTTGCTTCCTGCCTAATGATCGTCCTGCAGACAGACGACAAACATGGGTATGATCAAATATATAAATCATTAACTTAACTCCACTCAAGTAATAAGGACTGAGGAATAAGAAGCTTGAACCAGTGCTGAACTTCTTCTTTCAAAGTGTGTTTCAGGTTTCAGCTCCACCCAAGTCTGGCTTATTCATTTAAATCTTAAAACATAATTCGATGCTTGTTTTTTGTTTTTGACTTGTGTGCATTATTACATTCAAATCAGCATGAGAATGGGAGGCTATGTGTTAACACTCTATTGGTGTTGATGTAGATGCAACACAACACATAGGTGGTCATTTTATTAGCTTGAATGTGTTTTTAAAAAGACCCAATAACAAAACTGTTGAACAAATTAGATTTTGTTTCCGATTTGACCTCAAGGGCGGTCTGCAATAAAGACTGGATATCATAGGTTGTTCATTGAGTGTTACGACAATAAACTGCACCCCATTTAAAACAGAATTTGTCAAATAAGGATTGCTTACCTGGATCTCATACAAATGAGCAATGTGGAACTGAACTGTGGAGGAAAAGCAGAAGAAAGAAAGGAATTAGAAAACTTTATTTATCCTGCGGGAATTTGGTTGGTTCATTTAGACTAAAATATAACAAAATACAAGAAGTAGGAAGAGTAAACATGTCTTAGAAAATATAAATAATTGTACAAATATTCATAAAGACATAAGTTAAGTAGAAACGTGCACATTATAGAACATAAATGTGTAAAGATTACGATAAGTCAAGAAAGAGGGTCTACAGTGGGGGGGGTCAAACTCAAACACACAGTGGGCCAAAATTAAAAAATGGGTACTAGTGGATACTGGTTCAATGTTTATTGCAGAACTTATTGAAATGAACTTACTGCACATATTAAACCTGGAACTAACAAAGATTAAATGATTGCCTATAAAAACAACATTAAACATTAAATAATCAGTTCATTCATTTCTTATGGCTCTATCTGCAGCTTTTCCAGAGTCGTTTCTTATGATTACATTTTCCCACAGGCCAACAACAGCTTCAACAAAACTATTTCCCTCAAAGAGAAACCAAACATGCCCTGTTGTCGTGAGAGAGAAAGTGCAGAAGGAAACATCCATTAAACTCAGTGTGCTGCTCTGTGATGCTAGCTCAGATACTTGGCATCTCATCTTGGGTGCAAGGTCATCAATGTTTGGG
>NW_011362000.1:0-1453 GCF_000735185.1 Notothenia coriiceps
GGGTGCTGGGTCTGGTCAGCTGTTTCCTCACTCTGGACACTGTGGGAATGTGTGTGTGAGAGACAAAGCTCTGTGCTGCTCAGAGTGTGTGTGTCGCCCGGCAAGGACACACACGCGGTGCCTCAGTATCCTCAGGACATGTAGTTTGGACTTCCAGTTTGAGTTTCTTTTATTTATGTTGTTTTGTGTTGAGTTTTTTGGGGAGCAGAACATCTTCAGGCTATTATCACAGGATTACAAACATCTACGGATTTAAGTCTTGGTGCGAGTGAAGGTCTTGGAGAGAATATGCAGCCTTCACCAGGCACGCACAACCATGACGACTGTGTTCAGACGCAGCTGTGCGGTGAGAAAACGACTTTCTATTGTATAACTTGGGATATCTTTAAACCTAGGGCTAATGTGTTGCTGCTTTATTATACCTGTCAAGTTATTTCTCTTTTTTCATTTAAATGCATGTTGTGTAGGGTCGGTCAATGAGTTCATTACCAGCCAATCAAAAAAGCCAAATAGTCCCTGGCTTCAGATTCTTTAAGGTGCTGATATAAATCAAATATCAGTGAAGAAAATAGTTGGTCAGACGAAAGAAGGAGTGTGAAAACTTCTTCCTAGACTTTGGGACATTGTGGCCGTTTTTGGTTGTGAAAATCCCTCTTTTTATTTGATAGTATTTTGAATGCTGTTGAGTTTAATACTTCCCTAATAATCTATCTAGTCTGCAATTACAGGTTGGGCAAGTTGTCAAAGGAAATGAGATGCGGAAAACGATATGTTCTGGCATTTTTGCAGAAAACATATTTAACGATTATGATCATAAAATATCATAAATATTTAGCAAGTCTTTTTCTATCTGACTATGCGATTAGGTGTCTACGAATCTCGATTAGTTCATTCATATCGTTGACTAAATTGTAGTGTTTCTGAAATAACTGACTTTCCAGTACTAGATTGTGATTTGACAACTTTAATATTGAATCTAGCTCTGCTGTGAAAGTCCAGTTTGCATTCAGTGCAACGTTTATTTGCATGTCAAGAACTTGTCAAGAGTTTTGTTTGACATTCTGTTTGAAACCCACTTCTTCCTCGTGTTGATCATGTGATCAGTTGTGTGGTACTTCAGTGTTTTCCCACTCTACCTGTTCGGGGAGTGTTTACTTTTGTATCGAATGTGTTGGTGTGACCTGGTGTTGTGAGTCTCATTTCAGGTCCGGTTGTTAAAGTACATTATGAATGAAATGGCTTGCCTTGTATACATGTTTGAGAACCAATGCGTGAATGGCTAAACTCATAAAAGGTTATGACTGAGTTAAAAGAATCAGCTGACTGAGTGTGTGTGCCTTCATGTTGTGCAATGGTCAGAGGAACAAGAGTGTGTGTGTGTGTGTGTGTGTGTGTGTGTGTGTGTGTGTGTGTGTGTGTGTGTGTGTGTGTGTGTGTGTGTGTGTGTGTGTGT
>NW_011362001.1:0-9179 GCF_000735185.1 Notothenia coriiceps
TTACAAATGGTGAAATACAATGTAAAACTACCGAAAAATACCAGCTCACTAAAACACAACCGCTCAACTCAACGCAACTATTAACTATACCCGCGGTCAGAGAGCGGAGATGTTTCCCATTTGTTATGTAATATGACGCGTTAGACGTATGACCTTAAAAAAAAAAGCCTTTTTTAAGAGCAGAGCTCAAAATTGCTCCTTTCCCTCTGAATTCCTGCCCTTATGTCTCGTAAAACATATCAAATCCTACACTCACTTTTTTAATTGTAATTTTCAAGCAAGTTTAAGCATAAATGTAGAAAAAAAAAAAACCTGCAAGATGCTCTTTAACAATCAGCAGTGTCGGGCCAAAGTGGGAATAACATGTTCTATCTTAAACTTGAGCGTGCAGTTCCAATGTCCAAAAAAAAAATGGAAAGCAGCACATCCTGTGGTGGTTTTGCGATCACTGCCACAGTGTTAACACTCAATAACTTATTTAATGGCAGAAAACACTATTTTACCATTTACAAATGAAAAGAGGTAATTATCTTTTTTTCTGAGAAATATTTTAAAAGCATCTTCAACTCAGGTTTTTGGTGCTCAGTCTGATTAGAGCTGAACGTGGCTTAAAAAAAACTAATAAATATGAAAATGAAGTGGCTCATTTAGTCTGCACCATGACGCACATAGCCAGTCTGTTTGAAGAAGTGTTATTGCTCAACCCTGCAACAACATTGTCTCTATTGGTGATTATTTGAAGATGCCAACAGTCAGGGAATCAACCAAGTCAGTATGGTTCATCATTTGTGACAAATATATACCACCAACCGAGAAAAATCCCGAAATGATATGGTAGATGTGGTAATAAATGGAAACAATGTTCTTTCAAAGGATTTAGAACATGTCTTAATTTGTATCAGAGATAAATCAAATGTAGTACACACTGTAATCTACTCATCTTTGAAGCATGGCCTGCATTTCTCCAAAATCAGTTTTGTGGAGTCATGCTAACTAGCAATTATAAAAACATACGAACAAACATAAAAGGGATACAAGTTTAAATGCATGGGCTAGAAGATAATAACTTAACTTAACTTAACGTTACATGTGCCCTACACAATTCATAAAACAAATAAAATAAAATCAATCATCTGATAAAATGTCAGAGACTGAGAAGTTTCTAGTTTGACCATGTTGCTAA
This sequence comes from Notothenia coriiceps, assembly GCF_000735185.1. Lineage (NCBI taxonomy): Eukaryota > Metazoa > Chordata > Actinopteri > Perciformes > Nototheniidae > Notothenia > Notothenia coriiceps. Next base: position 1,184 of record NW_011362001.1, read on the forward strand.
AGACCTGCAGGTTTCTATATTTGCAAACTGTCACATTATAAATAATGTAAGGCATGTCTTACTGCAGTTTGGTATCTGACATGCAGCATCGTGGCTCACCCTTTGGTGTGTACAGCAGATAAACTGACTACGTGGCAACAAAACAAAATCTTTTATCAACTTGCTGAGAACAACAATCTGAATTTCAAAGTGTACTGTATCACTTTGTCTGTGAGTCAGAGCACATCAACAACTGAGACAAGGGGCATGGAGTTTAACCGTTTTCAAAGATAATGCTTGCTGAAGCTAACAAACAACATACAGTTGGGCAAAAAAGTATTTAGTCAGCCACCAATTGTGCAAGTTCTCCTACTTAAAAAGATGAGAGAGGCCTGTAATTTTCATCCTAGGTATACCTCAACTATGAGAGACAAAATGAGAAAAAAAATTCCAGAAAATCACATTGTCTGATTTTTAAAGACTTTATTTGCAAATTATGGTGGAAAATAAGTATTTGGTCAATAACAAAAGTTCATCTCAATACTTTGTTATATACCCTTTGTTGGCAATGACAGAGGTCAAACGTTTTCTGTAAGTCTTCACAAGGTTTTCACACACTGTTGCTGATATTTTGGCCCATTCCTCCATGCAGATCTCCTCTAGAGCAGTGATGTTTTGGGGCTGTCGGTGGGCAACACAGACTTTCAACTCCCTCCAAAGATTTTCTATGGGGTTGAATCTGGAGACTGGCTAGGCCACTCCAGGACCTTGAAATGCTTCTTACGAAACCACTCCTTCGTTGCCCGGGCGGTGTGTTTGGGATCATTGTCATGCTGAAAGACCCAGCCACGTTTCATCTTCAATGCCCTTGCTGATGGAAGGAGGTTGTCACTCAAAATCTCACGATACATGGCCCCATTTGATTTCTTCACACCAAGCTGTTTACCTATTGCAGATTCAGTCTTCCCAGCCTGGTGCAGGTCTACAATTTTGTTTCTGGTGTCCTTTGACAGCTCTTTGGTCTTGGCCATAGTGGAGTTTGGAGGCTGTGCTATGAGAGACAAAATGAGAAAAATTTTTCCAGAAAATCACATTGTCTGATTTTTAAAGACTTTATTTGCAAATTATGGTGGAAAATAAGTATTTGGTCAACAACAAAAGTTCATCTCAATACTTTTTTATATACCCTTTGTTGGCAATGACAGAGGTCAAATGTTTTCTGTAAATGCGTCCCTCTAGCAAACTTCAGACGGTCCCCTGGCATGCTAACATAAGGCCTTAAGCAGAAGGGAGGGAACACGGTCCCTGGCACTGCAGGATTGGTCCACTGGCGGCGTTAGTAATGTTAACTGGATGGTAAACTTAATGTTACTTTGTCCCCAGCCTCTCTGCAGGTCCCATTGAATAAGGTACCTGTGTTCGGGTTATTATTGACTCACACGTTCAATAGATATTGGAACCACATATATAAAAGTGGACCCCAAGATCAAGGGAGAATTAATCAGTGGGGCTTGGTAAATGTCTTTACCATTTTCTAATAATTGGGCTCGCCCACAGGTTGATTTCTTCACACCAAGCTGTTTACCCTATTGCAGATCCAGTCCTTCCCAGCCCTGGTGCAGGGTCTACAATTTGTTTCTGGTGGTCCCTTTGACCAGCTCATTTTGGTCTTGGGCCAATAGTGAGGTTGGAGTGTGCTTGTTTGAGGTTGTGGACAGGTGTCTTTTATACTGATAACAAGTTCAAACAGGTTCCATTAATACAGTTAACAAGTGGAGGACAGAGGAGGCTCTTAAAGAAGAAGTTACAGGTCTGTGAGAGCCAGAAATCTTGTTTGTTTGTAGGTGACCAAATACTTAATTTTCCACCATAATTTGCAAATAAATTCTTTAAAAATCAGACAGTGATTTTCTGGATTTTTTTTTCTCATTTTGTGTCTCATATTTGAGGTATACCTAGGATGAAAATTACAGGCCTCTCATCTTTTTAAGTGCGAGAACTTGCACAATTGGTGGCTGACTAAATACTTTTTTGCCCCACTGTATGTTGCTAAAACATTATTGTCAGATAAATGTACCAATAAGGTCAGTACGTTGGTCTAATGGGAAAGAACACAGCTGGCCTAAAAAACACATTACTCAGAAGAATTTAAAATCCAACATAATGTTTTAGTCCGACAAGCCAACGCTAAAGAAGTGGCAATTGTTTGCATATTTATATACAGTTAGATATGGTCTTTAAAAGCTTTAAAGGGCAACCTTAAGGATTATGCGGGAACAACTTATCCTTATCTTATGAGATGAAGAGATTACTGTAAACACACATGACAGTCTTTGCTGGGGACAAAGAGGATGATGGGTTGGTGAGGGGAGGAGCAGTGATGCTTTATTCTGAGAATGCATAGTGGGTATGCACATCAGTCTACAACCTAAGACAATTTAATCTGCATCAACAATAGGGGTTCAAAAAGAGTTGTTCCTTTTTAATGTTCCTCTATTCTCAGGCAAAATAGGCCAATATTATTTCATTCAATATTCATTCATGGGTGCTTGTTTAATAAGGGTGGCATGTGTGTATGCTATTTCAGTGGAAGTGAGCATGGGGTACCATCTCTGTGAAAAGCCTTGAGCTTTTAAAATATATAGAAACAGATAAATGTGTAAAGATGTGATATGCTGCAATTCTAAGTCAATTTGACACAATTTAATTCAGCTGTGATTATAAATTGATTCAGCAAAGATTTAATAGGATTTCTATATTTTTCCCAGCTCATGAATTTGATCAGTTTTGAGAAAATAAATATAAAAGAAGATACGTCATCAGTTTTTATTGCAAGTACTGAAACAGAAATACTACAGAACATAAGGTCCTCACCAGCAGTAGTAAACACTGACAATGATTTGGTACACTGGGTATCTTTTTAGCCAGCTAAGGAGAAAGTTGTCACTGAAATGTTGCTGACTGGAGTATTATTTACCTTGGTTACAGGGTCAATGCCATCCATCCAAATATGGCATTTTCAACAATAATATAGGAGCACATGTAGTAAATAAAACGCCTCATGGCTTCAGTTATTGCCTCGCAGTGTGGAGTTAATTTTGGTTGTTTATTCATTTATTTTCAATGTATTTCTTTCAATCATCAAGCTACTTGTTTAGTTGTGCAGGTTGTCATGAAAAATAGGCCTCAGTTGGGAGGGAACCTTGGTTCCAGTATTTTGTTTCCCTTGGGACTCATTTGATGAGGGACCGTCAGCCATCTTAAAAAGGGCCAGTGAAATGTTTGTCAGTCACCAGCCACAGGGCACACGGGCAGCCAGTGAGTGTTTTGGATTAAATATGTGTTTATGGTGACAGACTTTTGTTGTGTATGCTTTATGTAATTTGTGTATCATGTGTTTTCTTTTAGGTTGATAACCTAACTTTGAATGGATTTGTATGAAGAAGAGCTAACTTTGTATGGAGGAAGCTAACTTTGTGATTCCATGTGCTACTTTGAATGGAGAAGAGCACATTAAATAAAAGAGCAATTTTACACTAAGCTAAGTAGTCACGCCCCGTGTTGTCCAACCCTTTCGGTGGGAGTAAAACCGAACACACAGGGAGGAGTTTTGAGACAGGGTGTGAGTAGTGTAAGCTACCAATGCATTACTTGCATCAGGTTGAAGGGTCCTGCTGATAACTTCACAATCACTGACTGCACACACAGGTAGCATTCTGTCACGTCCTGGCTCAAGGACGGACAAAAGAAGGAGACCACACATGATTCATCTCCAATTAAAGTGCATTTATTTAAAGAAACTATGAAGTGAGTTAATCAGTAATGTGTGTGGGTGTGTGAACATGCATCAGTATATAAAGCAAAAACAAACAAACCCAGGTCCAGTAGAGCCAAGTAACCCAAGAGGAGAGAGAGACTGACTGCTCAGGCACCCATACTTGTAGCTGAGCAGTCAACCAAAATCAGGTGTTAGCAATCTCTCCTGATTTGGGGAGTTGCTAACCAGGGACCTGAGTCTAAGGCCTAGGGGCCGTCACAATTCTTAAATGAGTAGCAAGGTGTGTGGTTTCCGTTTGTCATGGTGTGAATTGCAGACTGCTGAGCCTGGCAAATCTCAGTCAGGGCTCTGCAGGCTCCTAAAGTATTGGCACACGTCTCAGTCACTCAGTACATTTCTAATGTTGGACTGCAATCAAATTTTGCACTGGGATTTTGACACTCCAGGAAGTAATGGGACATTACAAAATTGCACAAGTCCACTGTTGATTAAATGAAATAGGCAGAGATATCATGATTCCAGTTCAGATCATTTGTCTAATTCTAATGTAAAACAAGCATTCAGCACACACAGTGTTTTGGCTGTAGACAGGGTTGCTATTTAATAGCAGCTTTACTATAATTAAATCAACACTCTTTCAGTTGCTTACTTTTCAGAGTTAGAGCTTGGCAATACATCATTAGTACCACAGAGGCCCATAAACATTCCTATGAAACATCCTGCTGGATAAATGTCCTGACGTGTGCACCGATTTCAACATTTCCCAATTTTGGAAGCTGGCCCGTGTTTGTCATGAGAAATTAAAATAAAGCTGTAGTGAAAGTGGTTTACAGTTAATAAATGGCCCCTGTTTTATATTTCTCTGAGATAACCTGTGCTTATGTGCAGTGACCTACCTGCATGCTGTGTATGTGAAAGTAAATCCTCATAATGACTGCATATCAAGGCGTGCTCATAAACATGGCATGAGGCAAAGGAGGGAATATGAGTGATGGATGTTGTTCAAGGGCATATCCATGATCATCTAACCATAATGCCCCTAGTACTCCAAATAATCTCTTCTATTAGTGTGTTCATATGGCTGGAGCGTGTACAGTCATGGATCTTTAACTCTGCTATTGTAGGTTTAGCCTTTTTCCCCCTCCTATACTGAATGTGGCCATTGCCTTGAGCTTAGCATCCCCTGCTCTCTGTCTCTTGGTATCAGCAGTCATCGGCAACAGCAAACAGAGGTTCAATAGGTCATCCATCCAACCAGCTAGGCTACAGACCGCAAGGACCTTTGTTTATGCAACGCTGTTTTTCAAGAAACAAAAACAGATGTTTTATGTATAAAGAGTGAAGGGGAATCAATTGATCTAAGCCAACAGAAATGTCCCAAACGCTGGCCTGATAATAGGGCACACGTCATCATTAGGATTGATGGCAGCAATTTATTATTAATGATTCGTAAAATGAGATCCAGTAGACCCCATTTTAAATACATTTTCCATTACGGAGAAGCTGACAAGCAACACCGCTGATTTCACCGACAAAGCCTTTCTGTGTCTCTTTCTCCCTCTCAAATACAGTATCCCCACTTTACCCAGCACGATGTCTCACGTTGGTGATGCTTGGATTGTCCCAAATTGAAAGCATTTGTTTTAAAGCTGAGAGGTGAATTTCCAGCCCTATCACAGTACCGTGATATTGAGGTGTTTTATTTTTTGCTTTGAGCCACTGGATACGATGTCTTACAGTACATCCACACAGATATTCCGTTTCCCTCAAATGTCCGCCGTTGCCCTCAGACTCTGCAGCCATCTGCTGTAATATGAATTTCTTTCAATCAAGCTGCCATCCTTATAACTCGTCATACAGTATGAATCCAAATGCCAAGATGTCCCGTCTGAATGTTAGATCATTTACATAACGCATGATTCAGAATATCATAATCTCCCTTTAGTAAAAAAGAAATATGACAAGAGTACTGATGAAACCATGGTGTAATACAATAGACTGCAGATTAGTCCCTGCGCTGTGCTGTAACTGTAACATCTATATTTATCTGAAAATATTGAAGATGCCTTGTGTGCCAGCTAGAAAGTAATTGCAATCTGAATGGTATAAAAGTCAGACAAAACCACCCAAACTTGCTGAGACATTGAAGTTGATTTAAATACAGACAGCATTTAAACTGCCTGTGGGGTCACAATAAATTATTTCACAGACTCCCAACTAGACATCTACCTTCTTACAGTAGATAAAGCTTCCTCTCCTAAAATACCATTAGCAACGCCTAGAGTGTCCTTAATAATGGATGAATGGAGCATCCATGATAATTAAGAGTTAAGTGAGCGCATGTATACTGTAGCACTTTAAGGCCTGTGGATGTGTGTGAGATATCTCCGTTTCCAAATCCACAGTTGGAGAACATTTTTGCGTGTGGTTTCACTCCCGTGGAAAAGATGGCAGCTCCTGTTGAGCTGTGAAAGCAGCACTATAACATCCTGGTGGCTTGCCACTCATCCTCCTTTACACTCATGCTGATGTAAGAGGAGTTCTAGGAAGCCATTGCTGCAAATGACTCATTTTCCTGGCAGTAAAGGGGCCGCCGTTCTGGGCTTCAAGCTAGAAAATATAACTTTTTGAATGTTGTCATTCCTCTACAGCTATGAGAAGTTTACAGCGAAGACGGTGGAAGTATTTTTATATGCAGAATAAATCAAGGCGGCTATATAAGTAATGCCATTGAGTTGAAGACATCACAAACACACATGGTTGCTGTTGCATGAGGAAGGTGTCTAATTAGCGTTGGTAAAGAGCCTTATATTGTTATTTTATAAAACGGACAAGTCAAATCAAGCAATCTGATTGGTTCTTAGCCGTGATATACTGAGCGTATACCACGGGTAGAATTGTAAGTTACTTTTCACAACAAGTCAGCATCCCTCCGCGTCTGAGCAAAAAAAGTATACCGTTGGGCTGAAAAGCAAACTGCCTGCAGTTTGCTTTTCATACTGGAACAAGAAAGGAGCGGAGAAGTAACGGGGCAGAAGCTGGGCAGAAGCCCTCCTTTTTGACGCAGCGGTCCAGACATAGACATCAAACGGCAAAACATATTCAGTGTGCAGTTCCTTTGGCATTAGGGCAGGGATATCTAGATACTTTTGAAGGTTTAACATAATGAATTGTGCTACTTTTAAAGCAAGCAACGATGTTTTCAAATCTGTAATCAAAGAGGTCCGCAAAAACGCTATCGACCAATCAGATTGCTTGATTTGACTTGTCAGTTTTATAAATATATTTCAATTTCTTCCGTTACGAAACAAACTTACAAAGCATAAAATGGAAACATTTAAGATTAACTTCGACCTCCGGGGGGGTCTTACTATAGAATGAAGGAGTGGATTGAGCAGTGCCTATCTCCAGAAAAAAAAGCACCTAAACTACGACATGCAGAGCTACGTGAAGAGCAGGTAGACCAACTGGAAAAGTACCACCATTCAAAAGCTTTCTGATGCGGGTCTTGAAACAAAGCATAGAAATTATGACCGTAGTGGCCGCAGGTGCGAAAGCTCTCTCCAGAGTTACTGGAAGCCCAATCTCGGGGACCGGAGAAAGTGGAGCAATATTCTCGCCACGCCAAGCAACAGCCTCGAACAACCTCAACCTATACAAGTGACCACGTAAGCCATGCTACTGATACTGTACAGTTTTTCAGTGGATGCAACAATAAACAGCAACATACACATTAATGTAAATAAACAGCCAAATAATGGATCAACGCTCTCTGTCTAATATGTTCGCTCGCTGTTAGTGTTGTTTGCATAGCAACCACCTTGCACTATGTTTTGTGCAGAAGGCAACGGAGGGACTATTTTATTTTGAACATCATTATTTACCAATAAAAACTATTTAAATTAGAGTGTGTATTTTTCTTCCATATTGCCACACTTGGTAACCGTTTTATAAAAGCAATAGCTCACTTCAGGCCGTGATAGATGCTCATTATATCACAGCTAAGGGGGTTGTCGACCCTCCGCTTCGCATCGGGCCGAACCACGCCCCTTAGCTGTGATATAATGAGCATATACCACGGCCTGTCGTGAGCTATTGCTTAAATATATATTAAAGAATTACAATATAAGAATAGCACAAGTTTCATTTGTGGGCCAAAATAAAAAAATAAAAGTCACTTCAATATCTTAAGACTTAGGGTACACAGTACAAGATTGTCCATAGCAGCATATTGGTTTG
>NW_011362002.1:0-4290 GCF_000735185.1 Notothenia coriiceps
CAAAAATAAATAACGGAAGCTTTTGGCATATGTTTTTCAACGGCTATGCTGCGCCCTTATGCAATAGTAGAGGACCCCGGCCTTTATTGATTGTGATTGAAACACTATCTTATTATTTATTTTGTAATATTTTCAAGACATTCTTTTTAGTTTTACATCTTATTGAACCTTTTTGTTTCAGCCATTATAGATAATATGGCCATCTGAGTGTGTGTGTGGTACTTTTTGTTTTTCACTGTGTAATACAGTTAATTATTCAAAATGTTAGAGTTCCTTATTTTTAAACTCAAACTTGCACTACTGTTCAAAATAAATTTTTAAAAAACCTGGAATTATGCATGTGGGACTTTTTTTTGCTTTTTCTTGCACATACCGAACCGTGAATTCTGTGAACCGTTACACCCCTAGTTACTCTATTTGATTATTCCTTTTTTTACCCAATTGCTGGTTAACGACTAACATAACTGTTTACATCAATACCGCTCATTCTTTAGTGGATGTTATGCAAAGGTAGTAAAAGTAGATTTATTTTGTCAATGCCCTAGAAATTATGCAGGAAGTTGAGATGCAATGGTAAACGTCACAGTGTTTCATTTAGATTCATTCTTGCCAAAGCCATGGGAAAGATGTGTGAGTTGGTGTGTATCGTTTACAATAATGTTGACAAGCCGTCACGTAGTGTTGCTACATAGAGCTATGGATATGAGTTGGCAGAAGCAACATGTGCTTTTTTTGTGTGCCAAATTGAAGTGGACACCATGTCTGTTCTAAGCTGCACTGGTCTGCTCAGGTTTCCGAGCTCACCCATGAAGGTCATCAACATCCATGTACTGATAAGATGCAAGCTGCCCTGTCCCAACAGGTGCTACTCAATCAACAGCTCAGTGAGGAAGGCATCAATGAAACATAGTCTGTATACAACCTAACAGTCTAGGGCAGAGCTGGCATCGGGAAAAGTACAAAAAACTCTTGCAGGTGCTAGATTTTTCATTTTCATATTCTATGAAGGGTACTATAGCTAAATAATTTTTCTATAGCTTAAGAAAATAATGTATCACCATTTGTTCTAACCAAATAACTCTATTATAGTAATGATATTATAGGGTTGTCCATTAATAATGAAAATGTTGATCAATAGAAATGTGGATTTATAGACTAAGAGGGTAATGGCAGAATATAACTGCCATAACAGTGTGGTACATTCAGAAATGTACATCATTTGTACTGTCTTGTAGCCTTAGAAAAACAGGAAAAGACGACACAATATCAATATTATATCCATAATATATTTCCCAGGCCTAATAACTAGTGGTTTCTTGTGAACATAAATATGTCTCAGTAGTTTCATTTGAAAGGGAAGGGAATATTACATGTGTAATAACTGTGTTTAACTGTGTTGATTGACATATTAGAGAAGTAATAGATTTGCGGCAGACCGCATTAAACTGAATCTGAAGACAAATGGCATGACATTGAATTGGATAATCAGCGTTTGAGTGAGAGCTGATGTCTCTGTTTGGGTCTCCTTCAAGAAGCCATTTTCACTCTGCTAATCTGCCTGTGAGAGTTTCTACTTTTTATCACGGCGGCTAATCTCTGCCCTGGCCGCTGCACTGTAACCACTTCTCTCCCGCCATGACTCGTATAAGATTGTGTGCCAGCCGCTCACAGTGGAAGCCATTGTAGAGAGCGGCATTCATCCGTTATCTGTAGTACTACGTTTCCGTTGGCACTAATACTATCAATTATTCTGGATTTCTCCAGAGAACACACACATTTCAACATCAGACCAAGTTCAGGCTCATAGTCATAACGATTCTTAGCATCACATAGTTCTTGAGCAAAACATCTTTGTTTTTCTTGATCAGCTTATGGTGTTTGGATTGGGATGCGGTTACCTCAAATGACTTCTTTTTATGTTTTGTTTTTTTCAATTTTTCCTTTCAAGAAGACAGATGTACTGCAGCTATTAATTTCCGTGCCATTTTAACATGACTCATTTTCTGTGCCCTCGCCTGTCTGACTCACCAGACAATTACAGTTTAATACATAAATAGAATAAAAAGGGCACCTTGAACACATAGAATTCCACCATGGCCAACCCTCTATATTCCATTGCTATTGAAAGCGAAAACAAATGTGTATATCTAGCAATCCAAAATGCAATTGGTTCTACATATTCAACAAAGTTTCAAGAAGATCTGGCCAGTGTGTTGTTTTCCGTATCCTGCCGACAAATGGTCAGAGAAACAATCAAAGCAACAGAAGTGAAAATGTGACCTCTTAGCTGGAGGCTTTATGTTAAATGTCAAAATATAATTATTATAATAATACATTTATTATTATTAAATAAACTGCGGTACTATACTTTTTACACATCAATTTGACATTTGTAACCACAGACCAGCATTGTTTTGTTTGATTTTCAATGTTTTAATCACAACTCCTATGATGGTTTAACTTGAACAAATGTTGAGCCTACATTTTTAGGGATAACTCTGTTAAATATTGAACACTACATTTAGAGTATCTGGTGCCTGTTAAAAAAAGCCTGAACTTAAACAACCACACATTGTTGCAGTTTCTGGGCTGTCTGGTTCTGCTATCAGCTGAAATTACGATTTACAGCAGCTCCCTACTATCTTATAAATAACACCCTATTATCTTGAAAGGGCTCTTCTCCTCCAGTAAGAGGCCCTTTTGCTTGAGTGCCAAGCCCTTCTGCTTAACAGCTCCTCTGCTTTTAAAGAGCCTGCAAAGCCACGTCAACGAATGAGAACGAGTCAAGAGTTTTCAATCACAGACTCAAGGTCCATCACTTCACTTTATTATATTCTAACCCTCGCCCTGGCCCTGAAATATGGCCCTTATCATAATCACCTGGTTTTTATGAGGCGGTGCGCTAACAACTAAGCGATAACACTGGGTAACATATTTGTTTGTTTTCTTGTTGAACTGAATATTGGTTTAACTTATGTAAATCTTGCTTAAAGCATGCAGTTGCACTTCAAATTCCAGGGAAGTTTAAATGTCAACTTTGTGTGTGTGTATGTTGGTGCAGGGGGCGTGGGGGCTGTATTGGTTTACACCTGCATACTTGGCAGTCTAGACAAACAGGGAGGAGTCCCCCAGCACAATACCGAGGTACAAGATAAACTGATAACTAGGCTTAATGTTGCTATAGAGTGGTGCAGTGATGTTGACTCGGAAATTAGCATCAGAAGCGCCACCTCAACAAACAAGCCAATTGGGTTTCTGTGTTTCCTTCTGTGCCAAACACACCTTTGTGTGATGCCTGATGACACGTTTTGCAACTTTTAAAATAGTTGAAGTGTAAATTCTACCAACACATTTAAATCAGAATAAGAATCAGAATGTCTTTATTGTCACTACACTTTGGTACAGCAACACTTCGTAGGCCCCTCTCGGTGCAGTAATAGAAACAGGAACATATAAATAAAAGCAGTGACAGTGCATGACATTAAGGATTTTGGGAGATGGCCCTGTGGGCCATCTAAGCTAATTTACAGATGGCCCTGAGCCCAATAGAGATTGCCCTGAAAAATGTGCGCGGACGAAATGACGCACGAAGGGTTTGGGGGGCCTCCCCCTAGAACATTTAGATTTTTGCAGGTCTTAGATGCTGTCTGGTGCATTCTCTAGACTGAATTATAAGATGAACCACCACAATATTATATTGTAAAATTTCAATTTTATTCTTCATTTCACTTGTTTGTTTGTTCTTGTTTGTGTTTGCTCGCTTGCATGCCCTGCATAGCTATAAGAAATACTTCAGTTGTTGGTCAAGACACTTTCCATCTGATGAAGGCAAATGCCTTCCCAGATGTAAAAAAGTAGAAAACATTACATTCAGTTGTAACTGCCAAAACCAAACATTATTTACACTATTATGGCCCCTGTTAAAAATGTTTGTAATGTTATCTACTGTAAGTTGGTCGAACGAATGCCTCCTCATCTGGAAGCTGACCGAGCAGACCCGAGCAGCAGTCGAGAGGAGCCGAGCGCATCCGCGAAGCACACAAAATGGCGACGTCAGAGTTCCCGTTAGCCGGCAAATCTAAATCTCTTCGGTCAAATAATTCCCTTTAGCGCAATACCGCTTCAGTTGCGCCACTTATGTGACAGACAAGAAGAGTATGTGACAGACAAGAATGTAAATTATAATGTCTAACCTATGTGTCTAACACGTAATGTGGAGAAAGAGATATCCTGTATGGGTTGATTGTGCGTTGATCGGTTGGTAATGCCTCGGGGTTCCGGTGGGCATGT
>NW_011362003.1:0-3808 GCF_000735185.1 Notothenia coriiceps
CTCAGAAATGCATACCACCTGGTTCGAATTCGCCAAGGAGATGAGTGGAAGACAACCTTCAACACCCCCCTTGGTCACTTTGAATATCTCGTCATGCCCTTTGGACTCTCTAATGCCCCAGCTGTTTTCCAGGCCCTTGTAAATGATGTCCTACGAGATTTCCTCAATCGATTCGTTTTTGTTTACATCGATGACATTTGGATCTTTTCCAAGAGCCTGGAGGAACATCAGGACCACGTCAGTCAGATTCTACAGAGGCTGCTTGAGAACAAGCTGTTCGTCAAGGCTGAGAAATGCGAGTTTCATCAGGAACGAGTCAGTTTTCTTAGTTACATCATCAAGCAAGGCAAGTTGGAGGCAGATCCAGGAAAGATTCTAGCTGTCTCTGATTGGCCAGTCCCCACAACTCGGAAGGAGCTGCAGAGGGTTCCTGGGTTTTGCCAACTTCTATCGCCGGTTACATCAAGAACTATAGCGAGGTAGCAGCTCCACTCTCCAGTCTCACTTCTGTCAAAGTCAAGTTTTCCTGGACAACAGATGCTAACAATGCCTTTCTTCTTCTCAAGTCCCTGTTCACCTTCACCTGCATATATACCCGGTTCCTCCATCCAGTATTCACCAGTTCGTCGTTTCACCACGCTGGTAATACGACTTGGTAAATTAGCTGTAGCTAAACTATACTCTCTGTGTTCTTGTAATCCTTACCTTGTGCTCTCTCTGTCCAGTATCCTTCTGCCTACTCCTCTGCTTGCCACGTCCAGCCATCAACCTCTAGTCTGTGTTCCTCCGTGCTTCCACGCACACCGGCTCAAGCCTGTCTACTCTACTCTCGCCGGCTCTGGATCCCCGGCTCTCCTCGCCGGTGTTTTCCCCATGCTTCCACGTACACAAGCTCCAACCGGGTAACTCTCGCCAGCTCAGAATCCTCGGCTCATCTCGCCAGCGTACCTCCGTGCTTCTCCGCTGGTGATAAACCCTGGCCCTGGATTAAGTGAACATCTTATCCCTCTTTTTGTCTCCTGAAGGTTTTTGTTGGTGAATAAACCTTTTTTACCACATAAAATCTGTCTCCTCATCCTAGTGTTCAGCATTGTGAGTTCAATCCTGTAAACTCCCGGAGAGCGTAACAGTAAGTAAGCTGGTTAGCCTGGCTAATACACTACCAGTCAAACGTTTGGACACACCTTCTCATTCCAAGTTCTTTATTTACATTTTTTCTACATTGTAGATTTATACTGAACACATCAAAACTATGAAAGAACACACATGGAATATTATCTAGTAAACAAAAAAGTGTTAAAACATCCAGAATATGATTTATATTTTGCTGGCTACTGCAGAAGGCTGTGTTAGTGATGCTGGTTAAGTGTGCCTTGAATTCTGAATAAATGACAGCAAAGCAAAGCAAAAGCACCCCCACACCTCCTCCTCCATGCTTCACGGTGGAACCACACATGCAGAAACCATCCGCTCCCCTTCTCTGCGTCTCACAAAGACACGGAGGTTTGAACCAAAAATCTCAAAAGTGGACTCATCAGACCAAAGTACAGATTTCCACTGTCTATCCATTCCTTGTGTTTCTGGGCCCAAACAATTCTGTTCTTCTTGTTGTTCCTTCTCAGTAGTGGACCTTTGCAGCGACTGGACCATGAAGGCCTGATTCACGCAGGCAAAAGGGGGCTACTTTGAAGAATCTACAATAAAAATCATATTCTGGATTTTTTAACACTTTTTTGTTAACTAGATAATTCCATATGTGTTCTTTCAAAGTTTTGAGGTCTTCAGTATTAATCTACAAAGTAGAAAAACATTTAAATAAACAAAAACCATTGAATGAGAAGGTGTGTCCACACTTTTGACTCATACTTTATATATACTGTATATATACACTTAGCGAGCTTCTTCAGAAATGACAGTTTTTTAATTTCCAATCATCCAATACAATCTGATACAGACTACTTAAACACAATATGATTATACAAATATATATATTTCATTTATCATCACAGTCTGCAATGCATTATAAAACATAAATAAATAAACAAATACTTCAGAAACAAAATGTTCATGATAAATAATGTGCAGATTGACTATGGTCGAAACCGATGCTGTATAAAAGCTGCCACTGTCGCTTTACCATCCATCAATACTTTTAAAATACAGACCATTCTTATTATTGCTACAAATGATTTTGTGCGAACAATGCTTCACTTATTTGGAACCCAACTCAGCACATTTAGTGGACAGCTTCACAGAGCTCCCTGTCCACATCACACAAAGTCATAGATCCTAATACAGAAATACTGATCAGCAGGAAAGGACTGAGGCAGTCACGCTCCTTTAAAAGGTGTCAGTTCTGCACTCTTGCGCTTCAGAAGACTCATCCTGTGCATGAAATCGCCTGACTCCTGTTTAGTGCCAGCAGCAGTGATGGTGCTGCTCAGACGGTCAGGTCTCAGCAGGCAGAGAGGTTGCAGTGTGAGGGTCTCAGTTCACTGTTCGTACCTACAGGAAATAGGTATCACACAATCACGCTCATTGTGTCTCTTGGATGTGGAACCAGTTTTACTTTTTGCATGTTGCAGTCTTAAGCCCAGCTGCCATGTGGAATTTCTACACTGTTGCTTTTTTCACCAGCTGAAGATACAATGTTGGCAACCATATTCCTAATTTGCCCCCAACTGAGAGGAAGCTGGACCCTGATCAGCCTGTTCTCCGGGGTAGAAAGTGGGTGCAGGACTGGTGGCGGCCCACACTGTTGCCCCTCCGGAGCGCTCCTTTATGGGAAAGAGCCAGGTAGATGTCAGGGTGAGAGAGGGAGGAGTAGGTGTTGTAGTGATTCTCCTCCAGGTTCTCCTTTAACAGGCACTCGTCAGAAAACTTCTCCTGCAAAAGAGAAGTCAAAGACACATTTAATATATCTGATTTTATGCAGCCCTGTCATATATTAGAGTGGGGAAAGTCTAAATGGATTCCTATGTAACAGACTTGGTTCTGCATCACATTGTAATGTGAGATGTGTGAGTGTGCGGTGGGCTACATACCGCTCCATACGGCAGCCCCTCTGCACTCAAGCAGAGGTACAGGCCGCTTTTCACGCCTCTGACCCCCACCACTCCATGTTTCATCGCAAACACCTTCAGCCAACCTTGAGGAGACAGAGAAATGAGGGATGGATGCATCACAGATAGTCTTCACATAAGCACTCAGTCTCAAATATGAATGTATAAGCAAGCAATCTGCAAACATTATATAGAAAGCAGCTTTTAACAGTTGTCACTTTGACACATGGCAGTGATTAACTCACAATGCTCGGTGGGTTTGTGGACCCCTCCTACAGAGCCACTGGGCAGAATCTGGAGATGGTAGCCAATCCCAACACGGCAGTAGAGCAGCTGCTGTTTGACCCCTCCTCTCATTGGATGAGGGCCAGAACCTGTGTACAGGTGATTGGTTGTTTAGAATCACATACAGTGTATAGAGAGCCGCAGTGACGCGTCGTAAAACCCGGAAGTAAGTTAGCATTTTTAGCACTTCCGGTTCCTTCCTCAAAAAGCAATGCATTTTTTCCATCGGGTTTTGGAAAATAGCTCGAAATAAGGTCTGTGGTTGACACAAATTTAAGAGGTAATTGACGTTTTGTTCTACGACATTAAATACATCAGCAGTGACCCCACTGGGGATTTTTGAAGAGTTTACGTGTCTGAAAAACGATGGTTGTTACCGAGTGGCTGAATAGGACTACAGAAATTGTCGAGGCCGTTGTACGTCATTACGCCGAACACGTAAACACTCCCGCTAAGTTCTG
>NW_011362004.1:0-2223 GCF_000735185.1 Notothenia coriiceps
CGAGCAGAGAAATTCTTCTGTTGTTCTTTACATCTGTGATCATGTCTATTCTGCAGTACTGCAATACTACCTGGTACAAATGTTTGTCAGCAGCTTTAAAATCAAAACTGCTCCACCTGTTAAAAATCTGCTCAAAGATTGTTGGTCAACCCTGTCAGAGACTCTATGACTCAGCCTATCAACCTAGTGAGGCTGTCCAACAACATCATCTCTGACCCAAACCATGTTCTGAACAGTGAGTATGAACTGCTACCATCTAATCGGAGATACAGGATCCCACGTTTCAATAAAGTCAGACTGAAGCACTCCTTTGTGCATCAGTCAATCCTCACAGTAAACACAGAGCTGATCCCAGATCAGATGCACGCTGAAGGTTCTTTGAGCATGTTTTCTCTCACTGATTGTGCTGTTATGTTAAATGTTTGTTGTTTGTGTTTCATGTATTGTGTCTGGATACTTTGTCTGTTGATGTTGGACATGGAGCTGCTCTGACGCAAGTCAAATTTCAGACTTGATCTGATCAGTAAAGTATTATCGTATCATATCGTATTTTCTTTATTGTGTATTGTTTAGATACTCTAGTGATGTATGCCTTTTATATTGTTTTGTATATATTTGCTGTTATTGTTAATATTTATTTGTATTATATTTGTACCTTAATGTTTCTTTTAAATATGTTCCATTCATGTGTAATACTTGACAACACTTCTGCTGTGACAAAATGACTTTCCAATTTGGGAGGAATAAAGTATCCGTCTATCTATCTTTAAATTCCTGGTAGCAAAGGATGAACACCTTACCTCACAGAAGACTTTCCTGGCCTCCGTCTCATAGAACAGGCCGACAATAATCCTGGCATCTTGGCGCTTGATAGAGAAAATACAAGGACAGTGTCACACACAGGGTGGAGATAAAAAATAAAATGAACACACATACAAACAAGTTAAAGCCCCTGCAGTACACTTCCTCTCCACTTGGGGACATTCATACTGTTACCATCGCCTATTCATCTTGCACTAAACTAGGCCGGCATGCTGTTCAAGGTCATTGTTAAGTGTGAGTGGGCCAGGAAGAGGCGAGTCACTCTGACACATGGTTGGAAGGAAGGATAACATGTACTAAGATACAGGTTCAGTATCCTCTGTTTATGCAGATATTTGTAGCTAAAACCCATGTCAGACTTATAATTGAAATTCAAAAAACACATGCTGACGGGGCATACTACTATCTACTATTACTTACTATGCAAATAGGAACACTCACTTTGAGGGGGCCGGCGTGACAAATCCTCAAGCTAAACACAATGCACTGATCTTAGATAATCCTCAATCCAGTTAACACAGGCAGAGGCAGGTTCTCCAAGAAAACGATTTAATAATAACTTGGAAACAGCAGTCATAAAACAAACTTCACTTCAACTCGTTTGGCTGAAATGTGTCAACTGCTGTTTTAAGGATATTAATAAAAGGTCAACTTGTTAGCCAACATTATATTTTTGTACCGTAAACATGCCTACGTCAGCAATTTCAGCATGGACTCCAGGATACTCTGCAACTTCTACAGGTGCACCATAGAGAGCATTCTGACTGGTATTTTGTATCTGATTGGTTAGCTGGCCAGCTTTGTTGTGATTGGTCCACCGCTTAGAGATATCCCGCCCGTTAGCCTATCATGGACATTTGTGTTGGAGCACTGGCCAATCGAAACACAGGTTTTAAATAGTGGTATCATTAGGTTACGGAAGTAAACAAAGGAGTCCTATGGAGGGAACACAGGGATTTCACATGCACAAAAACACAACACACTACAGGAGAGGGAAAACCCAAGAAGAATAGCAGGGCCTCTTTTATGGTCTTGCTCAAAGACATTTCCACAAGTTGTCAGGAGGAGCATCCCCCTGACCAACATGCACAATGATGCTCAGAATAATGATGGTGTGAACATTGACAGCTCTGTAACAACTCAGCTTCTCATTTCTTCATAGAGATATATTAGTGATAACAGTGGAGATGTTTCTGAGGGCCTTCAGTATTGTCTCCAGCCTGGACCACAGATGTGCTCACAGCTGGAGCCTCCTCCCGTGTGACTCCACACTCTGGGCTCCACACTCCTTCTGGAAGTTCTGGGTTGTTGTTGCTAAGCATCCAGCAGCTCTCTGTGCTGATTGGAGCAGAGCATGCCCGGCTGGTGTTCAGCTGCCTGCAGTGTATGAGTAATGAGAAT
>NW_011362004.1:7403-12829 GCF_000735185.1 Notothenia coriiceps
TGTTGTACAGTGTGTAGGTGTGTGTTGTACAGTGTGTAGGTGCGTGTGGTACAGTGTGTAGGTGTGTGTTGTACAGTGTGTAGGTGTATGTTGTACAGTGTGTAGGTGCGTGTTGTACAGTGTGTAGGTGTGTGTTGTACAGTGTGTAGGTGCGTGTGGTACAGTGTGTAGGTGCGTGTGGTACACTGTGTAGGTGTGTGTGTTGTACAGTGCGTATATGCGGCGGACAGATGGATTGGATTGGTGTCCTCTGCTTACTTTTAATACTTGTAAATCAAACTTTTGGCCCGTAATTTCAATTCACCATTTCAGCGACCAGAGAGAGGGGGGGGGGGGTATATCCAGTCTCTGATTGTGTTAAGTTATTATGAGAGTGGTCTCATACTTGTTTGATTCTGAAATTGTATACTGTATGTGTGTGTATTTGTCCGCATCTGTAGCCTGTTATTGTCTCATTATACCGCACTGTGAATGAATCAAAGTAAATATATAAGTTGTCATGAACACATCTGTCCATCAGACAGAGGGCTGCTGTGCCTCCTGTCATCATTAATGGACGTCTCTTTAAAATGACCGCTCAGAGGAGAGGAGTTCTCATTTCTCTCACCGCCTGCTGCTTCCCCTCCTCTCTCCTTGGTTCCCCTCCTCAGTCCTCCGCTCGCATCTCCTGTGGGCGGGACTAAGTCTCGAGGATAGGAGTCGAGGAGGGGAGTCGAGGAAGGGAGTCGAGGATAGGAGTCGAGGATAGGAGTCGAGGAGGGGAGTTGAGGAGGGGAAATTAAAAAATTGAGAACACTTCCACACTGTGCCGCTTCAAGTCATTCTTCATGGTTTCCGAGCCCTCCATGAAAGGTATTTTAAATCTGAATCACACTGACTCAAATGTGCTTTATTATTAACAGTTTTCCTGCCAAGTTTCTGCATTTTTAGGTAGTACATTATGACAATGACGAGAAAATGTGGGTCACAGTCTTACTGTAGATAGAGATGAAGAGCTCTTTGGAACATAAAAATAGCAGTGCATGAAAAATGGAGGAATATGACTGGAACCTTTTTTAGTGTGAGTGCACTTAACTACGTTGCCCAAAGACCAGAATGACAATAGTACTGTACTTACAGTGCAAAGTTCTTTCAGTAGGCACGGTTAGGATTCATTCTTGTGTGGAGTGTTCATTTATAAAACTCACATTGGAGATCATTGTGACATCGTTTATCACCAAAATTGTGATTTTAACTCTTCAAAATGAAAAGCTTGGAGTGATGAGTGCTTTTCTGCATCTTCATGAAAAATACAGCTGTTAGGAAGTTGTTCAGCTTCCTCAGCAGCTTTTAGCTTTTAGCACTGACATGGCCCTTAGTTTGCCATATGCCATGGTCACAGTTTCCTGACTAATGCTGTCCCCACTAAGTGTGTCTGTAAAAAACAAACTAAATGAAATACCATTAAAACGACACTAAGCATGTAAAAACACGTGTTCTTTTGAAATAACTTTGTTCACAGTCAATGATCAATAAAACACAGTGACAAGTTTCATATTATTGCAATTCAATTCCAATCATAGTGAAGGGCTGTAGATGAGGAACACTGAATGTTAACATGTTGCACTATTTTAACTTAACATTTCTACTTGCCTTTCATTTAATTTATTGAGTCTTGCTTTTTTGGTCTTGGTGTTCATTGAGTTTGGTTAGTATTGTATTTTTTTTGTGAAGCAATTTCTTTCACCCTCTTTGTGCATGAAACGTGGTCTTTAAATTAAGTTGAATTGATTAATTGGTTGATATTGAAGTTAAACCTTTATTCATGCAACCTGTTAAGCCCCGAGCCTGTTTATCAGGTCTCAGGCTCGAAAATGACATTCCCAGAACCAATGACCATATCTTCCCTTCTAAAAGGGATAAATTAATAATCTTTTTTCTCAAAGCAAGGTTACATCTGTGAGTTGGATGTAGAAGTGTCAGAATCAATATAGATGTTTTTATTTTAAAGTAAATTCAGATTGAACACAGCAAAAAACTGTAAATTATTGTGTCCGTCCAAAAAAAACAAATTACTTACAGTGAAAACCACCCTTGAATGATGGGATGGTAGACTAAAAGCTTTAGGAATCTAAACTGCAACATATAATAAGTACCCTGTATCAAGATTGATGCAAAACAAGTTACATTTGACCGTTTTAGAGAGATTTAGCAAAAGAAAGCCACTTCTGGGGTCATTTGGGTGGATTTGACCTATCTCTGGCCCCCCTTGCTCGATTTTGCTGATTGACATCTCTTTCTAACCGTCAGAGCCAATGGAATCGAGGGGAACTCCCACATACTCCTTATTTGGTCATGTGTGTGTGTGAGACTGACGCATAGCCAAAACCGGAAGCTGCGATAACTCTGGTGGCTACCATTAGCAGCTAACTTTGACTCTCCGGTTTATACATAAACATGGAATTATGGATTATAAATTAAAAAAGATTATTCCACAGAAACATTATCAACCTATGGATTAACCGATTCAGCCGTGATTTCTCGTTTTAATGCCATTGAACAAGTCTTTTGATCAGATTGACAGCTACGGTGAGACGATCTCCCGTAAAAGCTACGTGTTGTGATGCCTGTGTTTGCTTCCCCTGTCGCGAGTTCGGATCACTCAGTGATGATATAAATAATAAGTAATAAGGGTATCTTTTATCGTGATGATATAAATAATAAGTAATAAGGGTATCTTTTATCTTGAGTTCTGTGCCAAAGTGCGTTAGCATTTTTCGCTCAGGGGTCATTTAGATGCTTGTTATGAGACTTGTGTTTTGGTAAAAATGGTTTGTATCGTGAGTTAGCTGAGATTCTTCCCGTTAATCTGGTATAATTTATTAATAGGTTCTTAAATATTAAGATGCCCTGAGACACAGTGTCGTGAAAAAAATAAAAAGCTATCACACCAAGTACTTTGCCGAGGGGGGCTTTGGGGCTTAACAGGCTAAGTGCCGGGGCACTAAGTACGGCAAAGTACTTGGTGTGAAAGCGGCTAATGCATTATTTATAATCCAGATGAATATAATAATTTTCAAGGAGGTTAAACGCTTATGCAAGTCACGGCATGTTCCCAAACCAATGCCAGACGCTTCTGGGTAAATCAACCACACTAATGAAAGTCATGTCACTCACATGTAGCATGCACAGCATCAGGTACGGGGCATGCCATGTAGGGTTTGTATTTGTATTTAATCACATACTTAAATCTGTCAGCAGAGCACAATAGGTTCCATGTGTCCTTTGCATAACGTTAGATGAAGGACTTTAAAAACGTAGTTATTTACAGCTGATATAAAAATGTCCTCCTCTGTGAGGGAGTCCCTCTCTTCCCTCTCTCCGGCACCTCGGGTTCATTCTTTGAACTTCCACTCCTGCCGGCACATGGGGCACTGCTGCTGGACCTGCTGCGAGTTCAGCCATTTCAAGATGCAGTGCATGTGGAAACAGTGCGAGCACTGACCCCAGACCAGCGGGCAGTCATCTCCAGGCACTTTACCTGCAAAACATGTTTTACATCACATCTAATTTACAACAGTGAGAAAAGAGTGCTTGCTGTCATACTCATAACCTAAAGCAGGGATGGGAAACTTGGATGGTGGTGGGGGCCACATCATTTATGTACTGGCCACCAGGGGGCTGCAGATTCACTTGGAATACACACACACACAAAAATATTCCATGTATTGTATGTAATTATTAACAAATATACTAAGTCTGACATCTTTATTGACATTTTACAATCTTTCAGGTAACATCCTCTTATAAGCTCACTAAACAAATATCAGTTCAGAGAAATGTTATTAAATGTTTACAAGTGGCATGTTTGTATTGAACAGGTTATTTAACAGTGGAATAAAAATGTCAGTCAGGTTCAGGCCCTATAGCCTATCACGTACAATGTGAGGAAGTGCTAGCCTTTACAATTTAATGGACATACCAGTTTGATAACCATATTAAGAAGTAGGGATTTAATTTATAATCTCATTTATATTCTGCAGTGCTTTTCGAGCCGACTGTAAATATACGAAGACAAGGATTTACTTTGTATATAAAATACAGAGTAGACCTACGCAAAGCCTCAAGTGTGCACCTTAAATCCAAGGACATATCAAGGAAAAGCTAACTGCAGGAGTTGCAGTTACAGTACTTTGTTATTACTAGAGCTGAAGCTATTAGTAGAATTAGCAGTCACAGAAGAATAATCGCCTACTATTTTGATTGGCTCAATATTAAAGTCATTTTAAGCAAACATTTCAGATATTTTCTGAAAAGCAGGAACTGTACTAGTATTTTTACTCTGTAGTATTGTTACTTTTTTGTTAGTAAATCATCTGAGTACTTCCCATCAGTTAGCATCGCAGTTAGTCGGTTACTCACAGTCTGGGCAGCAGCCATTGAAGGGCATCCGGCAGATCCCGCAGTTTTCATCATTAGCCACCCACAACCAAGAGGCCACACCGTTCCACTGTCGGATCTTTACCTTCATCCTCCAGTCTGACAAAAGCAGACACACTCAGTGACACACTCGCATATGAACCTCAGCAGCTAGCGTTAGCATAGGAACTAATGTTGACAAAAGGATTTTCTAGCTAGCTGTTCAGAGATATTAGCCAATTTACTGGACAGCGTATAACGACTCCTTCATATATGAAACGCGATATAAGTTAAAGTGTTTCTTAAACTAAATCATGGTATTGCTAGTCTAATGCTCGTCAAAAACATGCAGCTAGCATTTTAACAACACGGGGGGAAATGTACTTCTTCTTCTACTGTTGGAATTCCGGTTGGCGGTGGCTTGTAAACGCACCGGCGACCGGCGCAGCAAGTACACGACACGCCCACCTGACACGACACTACGGTGGCTGAGAGACATTGACACCGTAACCGTACATGGCAGATGACAAAACATTACATGTTCCTTGTTAGATGCCTTTATCCACAGCGACTTACATACACAATACTGTGGGCAATCCCCACAGGAGCAATTTGGGGTGAAGTGTCTTGCCCGGGGACACAACGACATGCTGACTGCAGTGGGGTTTGAACATGGATGTATGGGTTTGAACCATAGGTTTGAACCATAGTTTTGAACATGTGACCCCCTGAAACCAACACCAAGGCTCTATCCACTGCGCCACACGCCTCCGTAAAACGAATTGCAAATGTTATTGTAGCATTTTAAGCAACTATTAGGCAAATTAATTAATAACCTAGTCTATCCGTTTGAGACACAACAGTATATGACTTTAAGCACAAATCATTTTGTCTAATTAATCAATTAAAACATAAAGGTGGCTTAGTCAACTTTATTTTTTAGTACATATAAAATAGGTAATAATGAGATCATCTATTAATTTTGTTTGTCTAACTGCTACACATGTATTTATACATACATGTATAGA
>NW_011362005.1:0-7075 GCF_000735185.1 Notothenia coriiceps
CCTGGTGGCCAGTACATTATGTGGCCCCCGCCACCATCAAAGTTGCCCATCCCTGCCCTAAATACTTAAACCACCTTCAAAGTGTTTAATTGCACAATAAGTATTTAATGACTTGTTGGAGCACGCTGATTGGCAAATACTCAGACAGTGCAGATGCATTGAACACAGCACAGGCACGACACATTGACTCTACTTGACATAGGCTTGGTGAGTAATTGATCACAATACGGGATTATGTTATCACGATACAAAAAAAGGTAACTGTATTACGTTTCAGTTGTACTAAAACGGAGCATTTTCTGTCAGCTCACATTCTATTTCTGCTTTTTTAAGCTGTAGTATGTGCTCATGTGTTTCAGTGTGTAGACTAGAATATGCTGAGTGAAAGGCAGCTTTTCGTATACGTAAAATCATGTTTGATGCTAAGTATCTTGGTTTTCTTATTTTCAATTCACCTAAGTAAAAACCTTCTTATTGTTGTATTTTATTTATTTACATTGCATTTGATAACAAGGTAATCCAAAAGTCACAAAACTGATTCATGTTACACTACTTTTATATTTTGATACTAAGATAAGGTTACTGATAACATTCTTTTACGGGTTACTAGTAATAGTAACGGAATAATTATTTTTCTCAAGTTACAAACTCTGCATATTAGCAACGTTATCTCCATTCTTTGTCAGTCAATCTTAATGAATCAAACAGTCTAGTCATAATAACTAGTAAGTAGAAACTAAAGTTGGATTCTTATTCTAACTAAAGCTACATTTTGAAAGTGAGTCTCAGTTAATGAGCATGAGGTCACTGAGGATTATCCGCATTAGTTGTGGCAGGTTAAGTTCAGGTGCATGACTCCTGCTGGCTCAGAGGCATGTGCAGGGGTCGGGGGGGATGTGATGTTACACTGAGGTTGTACTTAATTAAAGTCAACGTTCCCGTTGTGTCAGTGTATCTGGTATAAGGACACCAATGTGAGTAGAGATTTAGTCCGATCATTTCTAATAAAGGTCTGGTGATGATTTAGAAAAATCGTTAATGACTGCATAAGGAAGCAATCAGTTACGAGTTATAACAAGCACTGCTTTATTACACATGATACTGTGGAAATGTCTGACGGAGAAATATGTCCTGTTTGAGCAACGTTTGATCAAAACTAAGGCCAACAGGTGTTTTTGAAAATTATTTTACAATTATATGTATGAAATAACATAATCGTGAGCTGTTGTTGTTAGTAGTACTTTGACGAGAGAAATCAACAATAATTTTTCATTACTGCCTTATCACTCAAGTACACACACCAGAATTGCTAGTTTAACTTCCTTCCTTTCTGCCACAGATTTTTCTAGATAGATTAAGTATGATATCAAATTCAAATTCAAAGGGGCTTTATTGGCATGAAAGTTGAACGAAACAATGTTGCCAAAGCATCGAAATACAAAGTAATTAACATACATTTCAAATGTTTACATATTATTGATATATATATACATATATATATATATATATATATATATACAGTGATACAATTACTACTTCAACACACAGGCTATCATCTCTCCCCATCTTTCACTTTACAAAGTTTGAAGATCATACTAGTGTTTTCCTGCTTTATTCAAAGGCTTCCTTCAATCCCTATCAGATTTTAGGCAACATAAAATTGAAGAATTACCATTTCCCCTTCTTTTTAACAATGATGAGATAAGTTTAACAACTTCCTGTTCTAGTTTTGCAGCCTTTTAAGCAGCTCTTCTCACTCGTGTGTATATTGTGTTGTGTGTTGTAGGGATGAAGTTCCCTGTGGATCTCCTGGCTGGTGTCAGCCAATCAGAGGTGGAGCGGTCGGCCCACGCCTACATGAACAGCCTCCTCTACAGCGACCCTGACTGTCCGGACCAGCTCCGCCTCTCTGACTCCACCCAGGTAAACACTGCCTCCTGACTGGACCAGAGGGCTGTCAGTCAAACACACGTCTCCTCAGTAAGGGGGGATGGTTTTCTGATGGACAGGGACAAAGTACATTTAGTCACGTATTGAAGTATTATAGGCACTTGTACTGAAGTATTTTTATTTTAGGCTACTCCAATCAACTTCAAGTTACTAGCTACTTTACAGATTTAGATTGTAACAAAATATTTATAATCAAGTAATAAATGATGATGATGACACTATATCAGGGGTAGTCAACACGGTGCCCGCGCCAAGCGAATCCAAAATGTAAAAAATACACAAAACAAAAAAGGAAATGTAATTAAAAGAATCTACCCTATGCATAAACGAAACCTAAATCATAGCGAACTCTATCTACTTACAACAACTCTATATCTATCCTCATCTCTAATCAGGCTAGTAAAAAGATTATTTCCAGACCACTACTAAAAATCTTTTTAGCAATTACTGACGTTATTCTTATCCGTTCAGTAAATGCTCAATAATTGTTCGTGACGAAATAATGTGTACTATGACCACCTTTACAGACTGCCTCTTTATACAGGACAAACTCGTTGCAAACTAGTTTTGATTCCCGGTTGTCCACAAAACTTTTAATAAAATGTTAATATACATACTTTATTGTATTAGCACTCGACACAACAATCATCATTGAAACTGCTCTCTTTAGTTGTTATTAAAAAGTAATGAACGGAATAGTGGTTCCATGTGTGTGGTCTTAACGATCAAATTGAAGGAAGGAAAGACGGTGTCTAAAAAGATCTATCTAATTCATACTATAGTTTAAGTTTAAGTTTCCCCGAAATAACCGTACTTCAACTTGCTTTGTTACAACGGTTTCTAGGCTTTATGGTTTTCCATTTAATTGTATGTAAAGTTTACAAATGTATAATAACTATATATATATATAATATATATTATTATATATATAATATAATATGTCACTATGTTAATGTGAAGTTGTGTGTCCGATAGTAGCAGAGGGTAGAAAGTGAAGTTTCAACTTCTAGTATGCATCACAAAAGGACGAAATAAGTTCCGAAGGAAGTTAGGGAATAGGTCTAAAATCCGTTGTATTTTAACTTCTTAATGGTAAAGGGGAAGAAAAATGTTACTACTCTATCAAATTGTTGAAGGACAAGATCAAAACGTCGGAAAAATTCGTCTGAGAAGAGTGAGCACACATATAACACAACACACCAACATACCCTACTTCAAGGGACACCTAGAGGACCGACCACAGTCGGTTAGTCTCCACCTCGCCAGCCGGGTGCGGATGTACTTTTCGGAGGATATGTCGCTGGGGACTGACAGGCCTGGTCGAGGCGGAGAGACCTGAGGTGGGTCCATTTGTGACGAGGACTGACCTGGTCCTCCCGACAGTCAGTTTGTGTTGCAGAGAAGTCATTCCCCCCTACCAAAAGACTACTGTCCCTGTTTCATGTAATCAGTGCATACCTTCATAATGTCCGTGAACATGACTTCATAAAAATAAAATACTATGAGGTTAGTTGAAGTTCAATGATCGATGAAATGTTCTAAATCTAACATTGTTTTATAAATATTAGTTCATATTTTACTACTACTACTTGTGATTATATAGTCCCCATCAGTGTGCCACGGGCGCGGTCGCGTTAGGTTTTACATTTTTTATGTGTTTTGTTTTTCCTTTACATTAATTTTCTTAGATGGGATACGTATTTGCTTTGGATTTAGTATCGCTTGAGATAGATGAATGTTGTTGAGATATAGATAGATTGTGGGGAGGAGGGGGGTGTTACTTATAGCTGGTTAGTGCAGAACGAACTAACGCCCTGGTCGCAACGTCAGCCCTTCTTTTCGTTACACCTCCGCCGTGGAGTGTTGAAGTATTCCTCACACTGGAAAGGAAGGCCGTCTAGATGTGTTGTGTAGTCGGGGTAACTTGTCCGGATCAGTGCGGTCAGGATATGTCGTGTACTCCCGTCTCGAAATGAGACACACCACACAACGTTGACAGGTATAAATATAATAACGTGAACTTGCGTGTGTGTGCGTACCGCATTAAAGGGTGACCCCTGTCCCCCCTTGTACAGGCGGCGTGAAAATCTTTAAGACAAACACAGGGGGGTGAAATGTTTATAAAAATAATAATAAAAAATTGCGTTAGGCAGTAGCGGTGCCTCCTCGTGTGTCGGGAGACACTCGCTCGGCTCGCTCTCTCTCTCTCTTCTCTCTCTCTCTCTCTCTCTCTCTCTCTCTCTCTCTCTCTCTGTCTCTCTCACTCATCATGTCACTCTCTCTCTCTCTCTCTCTCTCACTCTGTCACTCTGTCACTCTCTCTCTCTCTCTCGCTTTGTCCTCTCTCTCTCTCGCTCTGTCTCTCTCTCTTTCTCGCTCTGTCTCTCTCGCTCGCTCTGTCTCGCTCACTCTTTCTCTCTCTCTCTCTCTCTCTCTCGCTCTGTCTCGCTCTGTCTCTCTCTCGCTCACTCTGTCTCTCTCTCTCGCTCTGTCTCTCTCTCGCTTACTCTGGTCTCTCGCTCTGTCTCTCTCTCTCTCTCGCTCGCTTCTGTCTCTCTCTCGCCTTTCACTCTGTTCTCTCTCTCTCTCTCGCTCGCTCTGTCTCTCGTCTCGCTCTGTCTCTCTCTCTCTCGTTCTCTCTCTCTCGCTCACTTCTGTCTCTCTATTCGTTCACTCTGTCTCTCCGCTCGCTCTGTCTCTCTCTCTCTCTACTCTCTCGCTCTCTCTCGCCGCTCTGTCTCTCTCTCTCTCTCTCGCTCGGCTCGCCTGCTATCTCTCTCTCTCGCTTCTCCGATCCCTCTTGTGTGGTAATTAGATAAATTATATTTATTTCAGTCTTACTAATAGGTTACGCATGATATCCTGTCATTTTTCACTAATCATTTTATACTATATATTTTCTTTGATTACGATTGAACCATTGTATTCTATTCTTATTTTGTTCAAATTTACTAAACAATAACCAACACTAGTATAAGATTTCTACAAACCCTAATAACTTTTCATATGTCGAGGGAAAGTAGACTTCACAACTCTCGACATAGGTATGTAGTTACAACACGAGTTTTACGTGTCTAACTACGTAAATTGAAGTTGTAAATTTTATTTAGAAAGGCCCCTCGTACGGGGGCCTGGGGGGATCTACCTCCACTCCAGGTGGGTTATTTCGTCAATTCTATTAATTTACTTATGGTACAAGAAAATCATTGTGACCCTTTGCCCAGGGTGTCTGGGTTTGTCGTGTGTTTCCAATTTACAGTCTGTATATACGTCCCCAGTGGTTTGTACAAGATCATACTCTCGATCACACGTCACCTATGTTGGAACACAATCGCTAGTCCCTGAGTGTCACAAGCGTCGGGTGATGTAGTTGTACTGTAATACAAGTGGACAATCTGTGAAATAGGTTTATCGAGGACACTGTAACGGATGGACAATACCGCTAGGTGTCCTTCAGCTAAACCTTTTCACAGATTGTGCTGTGTACTACTGACATTACATTCAAATATGTGACGTTTTGGTCTATGATTGTGGTTCACGAGTAGCTGAACAAAAACACTTCATCGAGAGTGGATTCGTGTCACCACTGTGTACATGATATACGAGACTGTAAAATTGGAAACACACGACAAACCCAGACACCCTGGGCAAAGGTGGGTCACAAATTGATTTTTCTTGTACATAAGTTTAAATTAATGAATTGGACGAAATAACCCCACCTGGAGTGGGAGGAGATCCCCCCAGGCCCCCGTACGAGGGGGGCTTTCTAAATAAAAATTTACACTTCAATTTACGTAAGTTAGACCACGTAAAACTCGTGTTGTACTTACATTACCTATGTCGAGAGTTGTGATGTCTACTTTCCCTCGACATATGAAAAGTTATTAGGTTGTAGAAATCTTATACTAGTGTTGGTTATTGTTTAGTAAATTTGAACAATAAGAATTAGAATACAATGGTTCAATCGTAATAAAGAAAAATTAATACGTATAAAATGATTGTTGAAAAATGACAGGATATCATGCGTAACCTTAGTAAAGACTGAAATAAATATAATTATCTATTACCACACCAAGAGGTATCGAGAGAGCGAGAGAGAGAATAGAGCGAGCGGAGCGAGAGAGAGAGAGAGAGACAGAGCGCAGCAGAGAGAGCGAGAGAGAGAGAGAGAGAGAGAGACAGAGCGAGCCGAGAGACAGAGTGAACGATAGAGAGACAGACAGTGAAGCGAGAGAGAGAGAGACGAGAGAGAGAGAGACAGAGCGAGAGAGAGACAGAGCGAGCGAGAGAGAGAGAAGAGACAGAGTTGAGCGAGAGAGAGACAAGAGCGAGCGAGAGAGAGAGAGAGACAGAGCGAGAGACAGAGTTAAGCCGAGACGAGAACAGAGCCGAGAGAGAGAGACAGAGTGAGCGAGAGAGAGACAGTAGCGAGACGAGCGAGAGAGAGAGAACAGAGCGAGAGAAAGAGTGAGAAGACAGAGCGAGGCGAGAAGCAAGAGCGAAAAGAGAGAGAGACAAGCGAGAGAGAGAGAGAGACAAAGCGAAAGAGAGAGAGAGAGAGTGACAGAGTGACAGAGTGAAGAGGAGAGAGAGAGAGAGAGCGACAGAGTGAGTGAGAGAGACAGAGAGGAGAGAGAGAGAAGGAGAGAGAGAGAGAGAGAGAGAGAGAGAGAGAGAAGCAGCGCGAGCGAGCGAGTGTCTCCGACACACGAGGAGGCACCGCTACTGCCTAACGCAATTTTTTATTATTATTTTTATAAACATTTCACCCCCCTGTGTGTTGTCATAAAGATTTTTCCACGCCGCCTGTACAGGGGGGACAGGGGTCACCTTTAATGCGGTACGCAACACACACGCAGTTCACGACGTTATTTATTTATACCTTCAACGTGTTGTGTGTGTGTCTCATTTCGAGACGGGGGGAGTACACGACATATCTGACCGCACTGTATCCCGACCACAGTTACCCCGAACTACACAACACATTAGACCGGCCTTCCTTTTCCAGTGGTGAGGAATACTTCACACACTGCCACGGCGAGTTGTAAAGAAAAAGGGCTGACGTTGCGAGCAGGGCGTTTAGTTCGTTCTTGCACTACCAGGCCTATAAGGTAACACCCCCTCC
>NW_011362005.1:7120-20148 GCF_000735185.1 Notothenia coriiceps
TGTATTTCTATTGATTCCACAACGAACAAAAACACAAATAAACAGCGTTTCACCCTGTTTTTGTGCACAAAAAATTACCTCTCGTGTACTTGACATCGAGATTTTGGGACTCTCTCTAACAGGGTGTCTAACCCGGAATTTCCCGGATTTCCCGGCCTTTTTAAAAAAACCCCCCCATTATCGGGACCACACTTTTTTTTGTTAACCGGCGTAATAGGGTACCCCTGGTTGGTTCCATAATGGAACCCCCCCCACAAAACTGACTTCCAAACAAATCCTTTCGGGGCTTTTGTCGGGAAGAAGGGACTTTTTTGAAGGGTCTCCTTAAGAAACCGGTTACCTTCGGTTTAAGAAAAAGGAAGGGCACCCGGGTCTTTTTTCCTTTTCCCCCCCTCGGGTAAGAAAAGGTTCTCGAGTTAGAGGGGACCCCCGGAGATAATGGGTGCTGGTGTGCCCTCTTAAAACCTCCCTAACAATATTTTCCCTTGTGATAGGAGGAGGGAATGGCGAAGGGGGGAACTTCCCTGGGTTGTTGTTTACCTCGGTATAAGAAAACCATACGGGACCTTTAAAGTTAAATTTTTTTATTTAAACCCCCCTTAAAATCATTTCCATCAACTTTTTTTTGGGGTTCCCTGGAGAAACATTTTCCTTTTTTTTTTTTTTGGGTGTCCCGGGTACCGGACCCTTCCGGGGTTTAACCGGGGTTTAGGACCTTTCAATTATTTTCCCTATTCTTTTTTTAAAAATATCCAAGTACAAATTTAAAGGGTAACCTTTCAACCAAAGAAAGTAATTTGTGCCATAATTATTATCCCGGAGTTGGTAAACAAAAAAGTAGAAGATGGAGGGGTGTGGTTTGGGACTTGTAATTATTATTTTCCCCCCGGGAAAAAATAAGAAACGGGGGGGGGGGGGAATAAAGAGGACGGGGAAGGTTAAAAGTACAAGGGTTCGGAAGGTTATTTAAGTCAAGTTAACACCCCAACCAAAGAAACCCGGATTTTCCCCCTTCGAAGGATTGAGGGGGCCCTTTTAAAAGGTCCAAACATATAGTTCACAGACCCAACCAAGGTGAATTTCCCAAGGGAGAAGGACGGGGGGCTTAAACCAAAAGGGTCCAACAAAAATTAAGGTTTCAACCCAAATAAAACCAACAAGATTGAATTTTTCCCTCAGTAGGACGGGACTTAAAGGGTTTCACCATATTTAATGGTCAATACATTCAAACAAGGAGGATAAAATTTTCAGGAGAGACCGGGACTACAAAGTCCAACCATATTAGGTCCAAAAATTTTTACCAATTCAAAAAAAACAAGCAAGGTGAAATTTTTCTTTCGAAGGACGGAAACTTTCCCAGTCCCCCAATATAAGGTTTCAAAAAATTCCCACACAGAGCATGGGAAAGAATTTTTCTTCAAAAAAGGGAGAAAGGACCGGGGGACTTTACCCAAAAATGCTCAACATATTTAGCAATAACAAATTCAAACAATGAAATTCCTAAGAGGAGGACCGGAAACCTTACCCAGGTCCCCAAACATTTAGTCCAAATACCAAAAAATCCAACAAAGATAATTTCTTCCAGGAAGGAGGGGGACCCGGACCTTTACAAGGTTTTCCAGTATTATAGTTTTCCATCACCACGGAGGATGAAAAATTTTCTCCAAGAGACCCGACTTTTACAGTCCCCCCACAAAATAGGTCAAACAAAAACGGGAATTGAAAATTTTCTTCCCCAGAAGGAAGACCGGACTAAAGGGGGGGGGGTCCCCACAATAATTAGTTAATACTCAACCAGGATGAAGAAAATTTCTCCAGGGGAGAAAGGACGGGACCGTTTTTTTACCTAGTCCCAAACAAAATATAGAAAAAAAATACATCAAAAAAAAAAGTGAAAAATTTCTCTTCCAAAGGGAGGGACGACTTTACCAAGTTCCCCAAAACAATTTATAGTCCCACAATTTGCACAGAAGGTGACACTTTTGTCCAAGGTTAACCGGCGGAATTACCAAGGGTTTTTTCCTAGGAATAAAAGAAGGTGGGATGACCGCCGACCCCGGTGAAACGGTGCGCGGGAAAGGTGAGGTACAGGCTTTTCCTTGGGTTCAAAGAACTGGGGGGTTGTTATCTGCCAATCAACCAAAATATGGGGGGTTTGTGGTGTATATTAATTTCTTTTTTATTTTTAATTTTTTTGTGTTGTGTTGTGTGGTTTGTTTTATATCTCTTGTGTTGGTTGTGTATTTTATTAGTCTCCTATTTTTATATATGTTACAAATATCATATTCTTTTCTCGCAATCCCGGTGTTAACTCTTCCCAATAACAATGTTTTAAAAATCAAATCTTTACTAGGGACCCTCAAAATAAGTTTTTCCCTGTTGGTTCTTGCCAAACCCCTATAAAAGTGAACCTCTTTGTGCTACCCATTAATAACAATTTTTTTTATAATAATCAACTCATAAATACGGTTTGTTTAAAATAGTGAATATGTTAAAGAAACTTGTGTCCGGGAAAGATTTCAACGGGTGAAAAATAATTATAAACACCAAAAGATAAAAAATATAAACTATTAAAATAATTAAAGTAAATTTTTTTTGGTTATTCCGAAACCCTAAAATATTATGCGGGAAAACCTTTGGGGGTTCCCTGTTCTTTAAAAACTTTTTTTTATCCTCCCCCCCCCCCTCGAAACCCCCTCTTTTGTTTTCCTTTTTTGTCCATTGTGTTTTGGTCCCCTTTTTTTTCCTAATTTGTTATCCCCGAACCTTACCGTTTGGTACAACTTAACCCCTCCTCTTTTCCAATTTGCTTTTTTCCCCCCCGGGTTTCGCCTTCCCTTTTGTTTTTTTTCCTAGACTCTCGTTTTAATTTTCCTTTTTCAACGTGAGGAAGGAGGAACTTCATGTTCCGTAGGAAAAAGGTATTTCAAAATTACCAAACTTAATTCCCAAAATTTCAAACGGTATTTAATTTGGAACCGGGGGGGATGGTTTTTACATGTAGGTGGTTTTCCCGGAAGGGGAATCTGGTTTTTTTCCGGTGATTCCCCCGACCAAATTTTACAAACCTTTAAACGGGGCCCTTGGTTTTTTTGCTATCGCGGTCTTTTTTTAGTATTAGACAAACCCGTTTTTTGTACCACAAATTGACTGAGTTGTGGCAATGTCCGTTCCCCCCCCATGAAAGGAAGGGGTGTATAATAATTGGGTAGAGAAATAATGGGGGAATAAAGTAATTTCTGGTCGGGCCCCATTTTAACCCTGAGCGGTTCTGTTTTTGCCCATTTTGTTTTTCCGGGGTTTTTGTCCTTTCGGGGATTTCACCCCTGGAACAAACCAAGCCCACACTTTAAATTGGCCAAATCCAAAATGCGGCCAGGTGGGAAAAACCAAAAGGAGGTTGGTATTTTTTTTTTTGAAACTGTAAGTGGTCAATTTTTTTGTTCCCGGGTTTCTTTTTTTTAACCCGAAGAGGGTTCAAGGAATTTTGGGTTTTTGGGGATTATTGGGTCCCCCGAAATTAGGTCTTTTTAACCAAATTTTTTTAACCCGGGAATTGAATAAGGATTCAAAGTTCCCCCTTTGAGAAGGGTACAGTGAAAACACGGGTGTTTCTTCAAAATGTTTCAGTTCACCTAAAACCGGGTGGTCCTCCAAGGTCGGAGGCCGTTGAACGCCCCCTTTTCAAAAGCTGGTGTGGGTTTGCTTTTTTGACCCCTCTTTTACTAATAACTTTTAAAAAACCACGTCGGTTCTTAGGGGAGGCTTTAGTTCTTTTTTTTAACTTACCTTTATACTTAAAAAAATCTCCTCCTCACTATTGAAGTTGTCCTTCTTTTGGTTTTAACCACAGTTTAATTGGGAGGTTATCCGGAGGTTTGAGAGCCAAATAGTCCCCAAAAACGACAGACCTTCCCCCCTTTCCCGGCCAAAGTGGCCATGGTGGTGAATGACCAGTCGGTCTGTCTCGGTGGGTCGTCAACTCCCCCCCCAAGGGTTCTCCCCCTTTCCTTTCTTTCTTTCCTGTGGTCCTATGGGGACCGGAATTGTGACCCCCCCCTTAGGTTATTGTCCTCCCTATTTTTCGGGTTGACCCCCCCGCTTGGCAGAATACCCACTTTGCTTCCGTCTCCTGGGGTGTTTGTAGTGAATAAGCTTTTTTTTTTTTTTTTGTTTTAAAAAACCCGCCTCCCCCCGAAAAATGATTGGCTTTGGGGTCGGGGGGGGGGGTCCGTGAAACCCCCCGTTTTAACCTTAAAAGTAAAATGCCCCCCTTATTCCCCATAAAAGTCCTTATTGGGGTTCTTTTTTTCCCCATTTAATTAAGGAATCAATGTATAATTTTTCCCAACTTTTAGGTCTAAAATGAAACAAAAATTGGTAAAAGGAATTTTGACAACGCTAAATGGTCGTCCCTCTTTAATTTTAAACAAGGGTTCTTTTTTTTTTTGTATAATCAAACCCGTTCCCCCCCCGGTGGGTTGGGGGGGGAAAAAATCATAACTCTTTTCCCGTGGGAAAAGTGTTTGTTCGCCAACTTCCCCCCGTGCTGGGAAATTGGGAGGACAAAGCCAAAACGGGGGTTTAACCATATAAATAAAATTGGGTATGGTTTTATAATACCCCAAGGTGACAACCAAAATCTGTGGAAAATATAAAGGTTTCCGGTCTGGATGGGGTTATGGACAAGGTTTATGTCACCCCCGGGTTAAGGGGTGGTCCTCGAGGGTTTAAAAAAAACCGCTCCTCTTTTTTCTTATCCCCTTTGTTTGGTTGGGCCTGGGTTACGGGGGTGTGATCCTCTTGACTCTAAATTTTCCTCGTCTTCCCCCTTCTCATTTATCATCCTGATTTATATGGTGCAGACCTATCCTAGAGCAGGGGTTCCCAAAGGTGGGGGTCGCGAGATGATTACAAAAGAAAAATAGGAAAAAAATAATAATAAAGAAATTTTATTAATTTTTTAATATATTTTTTAATTATTAATAATAACGTTTGCATAGATATTTTCAGGGGGTGGACTAGCCATCTGTATAATTTCCCCGCAACGAGGCTCCCCCCTTTGACAATCCACTAGCGCAGTGTTTCTCAAACTTTTTCATACCAAGGACACTTAACCAATAAAAAACACTCATGGACCACCTAACTCCACAAATATCCAAAACAATAGGCCTGCTTACCCATTCCAACAGTATATAACAAATTACAGCCTAATAATGACAGCTTAACCTTCTCTATATCGCCTCGTTCACACATTAAATCAACAATACAAATACAACTACAGATTGTATAAGCATTTAGTTCAAATGCGATTTAAAATCCTCTCAGGTTTTACACCTCTTATTATGAAATGTAGACTACATTTATTATGTAGTATTATTTTAAACACAAGTTTATGTCCGAGCCAACAGACTCACAGATTGTTGGCTACTGAGAGATATGCAAAATACACCGCATGTAGTACGACACAAACCTCCGCTGTGGATTTTCAAAACAAAATACAATAAAACTATGGTCGCAGGCCCAAGTTTAACTCTCTGAGGCCTGCATGGTCTGTCTACAAAACAAAAAGGAAAAAAACGTTTATGCAGCCCCAACAACAGCCTCTGATCATCAACAGACTTCATGCAATGCTTCATCAGATGCATATATTAGATAATAATCTCTATCTCACTCCTAACACATCTAAATCTACTTTCAGCATGGATACATGTTCATAAAATACATCCATTGTTTGTTCTATATGCTTCTTGAAATCCAAAAAAACACATCGTTTTTCTAGAACAGATTACAAATCGGCTGAAAATGGTACAAACAACCCGGCGGCAGACATACGTCTCTGGGCGGGCATTTGATTTACCAGGCTGGCCCCCCCCCCCCCGAAACTTACATTTCCCGGGAAATCTGAATTGTCATTTACGGCCATCAAGAAATATGCTTCCAGCTGAGCGTAAAACCTGCACAGACTTTCACTTTTCTCCACAAAAAATTGAAGTTGAGCAACCAGTCTTACCAACATTACCGTTGTTTGTATTTGGAATGAATCGTTATTTTTTTGGATGTTTTGACAAATGCACTTAAAATACTGAAACTTTGACTTTAATTAAATGTTAGTTGGAAGCAATAATATTACGTTTAAATAAAAAATATAACTTACTTAATATTATTGCTAATTCAGTTATGTGAAATCCGTTGACATAATACATTTGATTAAATTCAATGTTTCAGTTTTTTCAGTGTATACTACTATCTGTTTAATAGACAAGAGCCTATGTAATGTTTGAAGTGCTTTTTGATTGTTTTGTCTTTACCAGCCCATGGACTGCGGATGCTTTTGATCTAATAACTAAAACTGGCATACATCTTCTCTTTTTGTAGCTTTATGCATGGTTGTTGTTTAATAAAGACAATACATAATAACAATGTATGCCATTGCTTTTTGTTTCCCGTGTAGGCACCCTTTGTAGTTCCTATTCAACCAGAAGCTATCAGCTGACTGTCATGGACTCCATATTTGTTAGAAAAAGTCAGCGTGGGAATGGCTTCGGCCTCCAGATGCTGGAGGACTTCGTGCTCGGTTCCAAAGAGGACTGTCTGGGTCTGAGGTACCCGCTCACAAAACCCATGTATAAAGGTAAATTATGCACATTATGGATATGGACGATGTGACTCACAGACAGCTGTGTTTGTGCTAGTACAAACCCTTAACTACAATGCTCTTTGTTTGTAGTGTGTGAGAAGTACCTGTGCCAGTACCCAGAAGACACACATCTGCTGTGGGAGGTAGAGAGCATCGGGGCCCCCAACCAGAGGACCAACATCTCGAGCAGGATCCAGGCCATGGATCAAATCGGTAAGAAAGACCTTAAATCAGTATTTTTCAAACAATTCTATCATCCTGAAATGGAGTGGTGAAGTAATGAATCCTAAAACCCGGGAAATACTTTTACCACTTCTGGTTCCCTCGTCTCTTAGTCAGCTGTTTCTTTGAATGTGTTTGTGGTTAGAAGCCTGTAATAAGGTCTGTGGTTAACACAAGCTTATGAGATGTTTTGTCATAAAATGCATCAGTAAATACTCCACTGGTGAATGTCTGAAGCTTCTGTTTAAAAAACAACAACTGTTGCTATAGTTGACAAAAAAACTACTGAAAATTATCACGCTGACTAAAATCTGTCTTTAACTTAGCGGTAGTGATCCGCAGCCATGCAACTGTGATGTCGTTTGTTTATAGCATTGCGTTTTTTTTCATTTCTGCCAATTGCATTTACGCTTCACATAGTGGTGAAGATTCTCCTGCTGCCACAGAGCCTATTTTCTTAAAAATCCCATGGGGAAATCCCATTGCTTTTTGTTAAGGGATCCCTTGTGATGCCTAAAAAAATAAATGGTATAGTCAAATGATTTATTTGAAATCTGCAAAGCATACACTGAAAAACTATTGGAGCTTTTTAATGATTGTCTAAGGCTTGACGCACTGCCTGTCTACCTGTGTTTCCTGCAGTATCCAAGAGTCTGACGTTCACAGAGGAATCCCTGGTGATCACTGAAAAGGATGTGGTGATGGAGGCAATAAGCACTCAAATAAAAGAAGCTGAATCTATGGAATGCACAGTTGAAATTGTGGTACATAATTATTTTTTCCTTACAAATTGAAACAAATATTTTTGAGAAACAAAATAATTAAAGTAAAAATAATCGCTGTGATTTCAATTTGTAGGAGGAAGTGACCGTACTGAGCGCTACCAAAGGTGAGAATGCTAGCATTTTACATCTATGTTAAAAAAAAGTTTCCTTAGATTGTATATTAAAGGTTCTCAGGCCTTCTGAGCATTCATATAGCAGTAGACCACTAATTGTAGACACATACTTTTATTAGTCTCTGCACAGCGCTCATATAGCCGCTACCAATGATCAGGTTCCCACTCGTGCTGTTAGCATTGCTAGCTCCATTAGCTGCTAGCCACCCGCCATGTTGAGAGCCATTTGGAGGCAATCCCTTAAAGTAACAGTAGATAGCCTTTAATGCATGTATTTTTCAATACATTAATGAAGATTGTACCAATTGTTTCAGTTTCTGAGGCGGAGGTGCCCCTTACAGCCCGGGGAAGAAGCAGTGGCTCCAAACGAAGGAAGATGGTTGAAAAAATTGCAGAGGATAAGTCCGAAAAAATAATCAGGTGTGTGAAATAAACCAGGATACTCCTGGAAAAGGCATGAATGCAAATAAGAGAATTGGGAAATTCAATTGTAAATGCTTGTAATATGATGTCTCCATTTCAAATGGCTGTAAATCTAATGAATCTCATCAGAACGTACAACTCAGAGGAAGGCAAGAAAAAAAGGTCAACAAGAAATCCTTTATTCCATCAGCTGTGACCATCCTTTTAAAACACCCACTAAGTCACTTTAAGAGGACATTTATTTTGTGTAATGTGTGTGAACAGTTTTTTGTGCTGTGTATGGTGAGCAGAGGTCACGTTAACCGAATATTTTCCGTCTGACGGATTTCTTTTAACAATGACGGAAACATTTGTGCGCGCTCCCGCGAGGTGCAGTGGGCATGCAAAACACGGCGCTAACAGTTCACAAGCGTGCTCTCTCCCCCCCCGGTCAGAGTTGTGTAAAGGCCGACGGAAATGTTACGATCCTGTCCGTCAAAATGACGGGCAGCGAAAAAGTCTAGCGCAACCTCTGGTGGTGAGTGTTATGAATCTAAAGTTCATTATCTGTCATGACAGCTTTGTGGCAAGTTATCTTGTCAGAGCCACATTTGGAGTGGTTATAACACTAAGCTTGTTTTTATGTTATGCTTGAAATGAACACGTGCCATCTAACATCTTTTAGAATTGAGGATATCGAAGCAGAAACCCCCAGAGAGGAGCACGTTGCTGAATCTCTCCAGACTGAGGTGAGTATATGCAAACTCTCATCTGCCTACATGACCAGTACAGAAACTCGTTTGGTTTAATTTACTATGTTTATTTTTTAGGATGTGATCAGTGTTGTGCCTGAAGAACAAGGACAGGATGTAGTTGATACAGAAGCAACTATATTGGACCAACCAGACGGAGGCGATGCCCCCCAGGATCTGAATACCTGCTCTCATGACTCTCAGATAGCTGTTGAGAATGTGGCATCGGGAATCGAGGAAGATACTGCAGTGCTGCCGCTCTGTGAAGACATTTCATTGGTACCCAAGGAAGCAGAAACTCTGCACAGCGTGGAACGGGCAGCAATAGTTGAACAGCAAGTGGTCAGTTCATCAACACATGCAGCAGCAGAGAACGGTGAAGCTGAAGAAACAAGAGGAGCCGTTGTAAAGGCCAAAAAAGCTGCGCAGAGTAAAACCCCCAGACGCAAATCTACCCGTCACAGCAAGCAGGAGGAGGAGGAGGAGGAGGCGAAGGAGGGACCTGCAGCCCAGGAAGGACGGATCTCTCTGAGAGGAAGAACTGTAGTGAGCACACCCAGAACCACACGGAAATACACACGACGCAGCCAGAGAGTAAGGGAGGAGGTCGATGGAGTTTCTACACCTGAAGCTGTCACTGAGGGAGAAGCACAGGAGGAAAAGACCTCCGTAAAAGAGGATGTGGTTGTGGTGGAAGAACTGGCCGAAGACAAGCTGGAAGAAAATGAAGAGGAGACAGAGAAACAGCAGGAAGAACTGGAGCTTACAGCAGAGACCGCAGCAACACAGGATCACGAGGAGGAAAAGGTTACGGATGAATGTGAGAAAAAACAAACGGGTGATGAGGCGTCACAAAATAAACCAGATGTCTCTGTTGTACAGAAGAGAGCTCTGAGAGGCAGATATAAAGTCGCTACCAAACAAAGCCAAGATCACCAGCAGGTAGAAGAAGAAGAGGAAGCAGACAAAACAGAAGGAGAGGTATCAACCGAGAAAAAGACTGTATCGGTAGAAGAAACTGTTCCAAAGGCAGAGGAAGTTGCTCCTTCTACTGAGGTGAAGGTGGAGGAGGGCAAGGAGGTGCAGGTAGAGGAAGAGACTACAGAACCAGAGGAAGAGGCAGTCTGTGACACTGCTGTGGCAGAGGACGTGACACAAGAGCCTGACACAGCTGCTGCTGCTGCTGCTGCTTCAGAGACAGTCACACCTGAGGAGGCTCCTAGAGAGACTGGAGAGCCTCAGGAGAAGGACATCAGCTCTGAAATCCCCAAGCTCCAGAAAGCCACTGTGATCTTGGTGGACATAAAAACAACGAGCCATCATCTGAGTGCGAAGGAGGCAGATGAAGCAGTGGATGGAGAGGCTGCTGCTCCAGAAGAGCAACACGAAGAGGAGGGTGGAGGGAAGCAGGAACACATTTCAGAGGGATCTGCAGAGACTGACGAGAAGCAAGAGCTTGAAGACAATTCTGAAAAAGCAGAAGAAAAACAATCTGCCATTGTGGCAGAGAAAGAAATGGTTATTGAAACAAGAGAAGAAAAGTCAGCAGAGGAAAGTGAAGGCCAGCAGCAGCAGGAGGAGGAGGAGGAGGAGGAGGACACCATGGGGGAGGATAGTGGTGAACAGAAGGTGGAGGAAGCAGAAACAGACCCTGCTGAGGAGGAG
Organism: Notothenia coriiceps; assembly: GCF_000735185.1. Taxonomy (NCBI): domain Eukaryota; kingdom Metazoa; phylum Chordata; class Actinopteri; order Perciformes; family Nototheniidae; genus Notothenia; species Notothenia coriiceps. Next base: position 17,700 of record NW_011362005.1, read on the forward strand.
CAGCGTGAGGCGGAGGAAGCAGTCACAGCTCCAGAGGAGTCTGCAGATACAGACATCTGTGCAGAAAGAGAGGAAGACGTCCCAGCAGGAGACCACGCTAAAGAGAGTCTTCCACCAGCGGAGGAAGGTGATGAGCCAATGAGCCTGGAAGAGGAAGAAACACCAGTTGTAGTGACCAGAGCTCTGAGAAACAGAACCAAAACAAGCGCAGCTACACCAAGACACACAACAAGAAGCAGGAAGGAAGTGGATGCAGAAAACAGTGAGGAAGAGGAAGAACCGGCAGTGACCACATGGACACTGAAACGTGGGAGGGAAGCTATCTCTGACACACCCAAGTGCAAGTCTAGAAGAAGCCGTAAACACGTCCAAGAAGAAGAGGAAAGTGTGGAGGAAGCAGAAGCAACAAAGGAAGACGTTAAACACGAAGCTCCCTCTGAAGGAGAGGAACGTTTGGAGCCAAAGGAAGGTGTCGAGAAGGCAGCTGCAGAAAAGAGTACTGATGGAAATAATGAAGAAGAAGCAGCAGGGCTCCGATCAACAGAGGAGCCACCAACAGAAGAGGACAAGGAGGAAGCCTCAGAAGCTGATGCTGAGAATCCTTTGGTACAAGAAGGAGAGCCTGACCTTGCTGCTGATTCGGCTGTGCTCGCAGCTACTGAACAAGAGGCTTCAGTGGAGGAGCAACCTGGTGAGGAAACTGCCCCCCAGCTTCCTGATCTCCAAGAGACACTGCTGGATGACGCCCAGGAAGAAACATCAGCAACGCTTCAGGAGAATGCTCCTGAGCCGGAGGTGGTGAAGGTGGAAGAGGAGAAAGGGGAAGCAGTGACAGCACAAGCTACAGAAGAGGGTGAACGTTCTAATGAAGTGGACCAGGAAGCTACAGTCATCGAAAGCAGAACAAGGAGAAGTAGTAGGAAGCAAGCGGCCGAAGCCACGCCAAGAACCGGAGCAGCGAGAAGCAGACAGAAAAAGGGGGATGGAGAAAAGGAGGCAGCTTTTGAAACCCAGGAGGAGGAACCGGCTGTTCAAGTCAGGGTTCTGAGGAGAGGAAGGAAGAAGAGTATCCCTTTTGCACAGACAAGAACAAAAAGCCCCAAGAAACCTGAAGAAGAAAAAGAAGAAGAGGGGGGAGATGTTGCAGAGGAAGAGGGGAAAGGGACAGAGGTAGAGAAAGAGAAGGTGAGGGGAGAGGTAAAGGGAGAGGAAGAAAAGCGGGAAGAGGTTTCTGCAGCAGGAGATGAAGAGTCAGAGAACGCAGAACAGGCGGTTGATGAGGAGCAGGGGGGGGGAGGGGAGGAAAGGGATGAACCTGTCCCAGAGGAAGAGCAGGCAGGCGAGGACACAGAGGCTGCAGAAGAAGCTGTCCCAACACCGGAGACAGTGGAGGAGGAACAGCCAACCTCCACATCTGAAGGAGCAGTGAGTGCCCAGGAGACCATGGAGACAGCAGAGGACGACAAGGCCAAAGGTGCGAGGTCTGAGGAGGAGGAAGCAGCAGGAGACACACCTACTGTAGAACAACAAGATGACGAGGAAGAGGAAGAGGTAGCTGGAGGAGAAAGCGCAGAAGAAGAAGAACCACAAGTAGCAACAAGAGTTCTGAGAGGTGGAAGGAAGTCTGCTGCAGCGAGACGTTCCTCCAAGAGAGCCCGCACACAGCGGCAGACAGAGGAAGGAGCTCCTGAAGAGACAGAAGCAGAGGAAACGGAAGCTGTGCCGCAGGAAGCTGCAGACACAGAGGTCAGCACAGACGAGAAAATCGAGGAAGAGGATGGAGAGGAAGCTGCAGCTCAGGAAGAACTTACAGAGGTAGAGAAGGGAAAAGAAGAACCTGTGGCAGAGCAAGAGACGGTTGGAGAGGAGGAGTGTGCTTCTGTTGAAGAAACAGCTGCAGACAGGCTGAATGCTCGACAACAAGATGACGAGGAAGAGGAAGAGGTAGCTGGAGGAGAAAGCGCACAAGAAGAAGAACCAGTTATAGAAACAAGAGTTCTGAGGAAGGGAAGGAAGTCTGCTGCTGCAGCACCTAGCCGTACATCCAGAAGAGCCCAACACCAGAAAGAGGAAGAAGCTCCTGCACCTGAAGACACGCAAGCAGAGGAAGAGGAGGAAGCAGAGGAAGAAGAGGCACAGCAGGAAGAGGAGGGAGCAGCAGTGCCTGGAGAAGACAGTGAGGAGGCTGAGGAAGAGGAGACAAACACAGCTGAGGAAGAGGAGAGCACAGTCATTGAAGGATCTGCTGCAGAGGCTCTAAGTGAAGATGAATCTGGGAAGGAAGAGGAAGAAGCAGAAAGAGCTCTCAGGAGAAAAGTGGAAACACCTCCTTCATCCTCTCCAAAATCCAAAAGACAGAAAGACAAAGAAGTAGAGGACTCGCCGCGGAGATCCGTACGGAAGAGGCCAAGAGTGGACTACAGTGAGAACGATGAGGGGGGGGGGGCGG
>NW_011362006.1:0-7713 GCF_000735185.1 Notothenia coriiceps
CTCAGCCATTTTCAGATTCTTTGTGAATAGGTCTTACTGAGTTAGGAGTCCTCTCGAGGACTTTTAAGCTCTCCCAGACTTAGGTGCTACTTTTAGGCCTAAAATACCTTGTGAATTGCTCTTAGCGAATAAAATTAGGAGTCCTAAATTTAAGACTGACACGCCCATTATGCTTAGGAGTTTCTCCTAAATTCGCCAGTTAGGAGCTACTTTTAGCCCTAGAATCCTTTGTGAATACGGCCCCTGGTGTAGATATTTTTAAATTATAGTCTGCATCGTGTGTTCCCTGACCTCTCACCTGATCAGCGTGACTTTAACATCGGGGACTACCAGCATGACTTTAATCGCGTTCACACCGCAGTACTTTTCCCACTTTAGTTCCGATATAGTTCCGAAATGTCGTGTTCACACCAAAAAGTGCCGGAACTAAAATTAGTTAATCAGAACCTTTTTTATCCCCTTTTCCGTCCCTGCTAGAGAGCAGGTACTTTTGTGGGAGAAAAAGGTTCCTATGTCTGATTGGCTGGGCGGAATGCAAACCACGCCCCGTAAAACTCCCAAAAAGTTTTGTGAAGCCGCCATTTTATTATCCTCGCATTAGTATTATTAGCATTAGCATTAGCCCAGCGCACAAACGCAGAGAGACTAACTTATGGCAACACAAAAGAAAACATGGGAGCGGTGGAGATGAGGAGGTGTCGGCGTTCTGGCGATTTACTCGGAAGGCTTCAGTCGAAGCTGCTGGGAGTCCCAGCAGCTTCTACTGAAGCCAGTCCCCAACTCCGGGGACTCCGGGTGGCAGTATACGCCGTGAAGTTGTTTGCAGCCTGCCAGTAAACCCAAAGCAGAAGAAGTGACATCAGCGGCTTCATTTGCCTAATCCTCCCTCAGGGACTTATTCCGGTGTGAACGCGATCTGTAACTAAAGAGTTCTGATGAACTAAGTTCTCATGAACCTTTGTGGGAAAAGTACTGCGGTGTGAATGCACCTTTTGACTTCATCCTCTGGGTGGTCTACCGACTTGGCAAGCCCACCAGAAATGGCATGCCATCCGAGGGTATCTCCTCTTCTGCTGAGGAGCTCACTGATCAGATAAACCACCTGAGAAGGGGATCAGTCTCGGTGCAAGGTGAGCTGGCTGATCTTCATAGTGAGCTATAGTTGTTTACCTGTACACTTACAAAACTGAAACGTTGACTTTAATCAAATGTAATATTTCAACAGAATGCACCTAACTGTGTTAGGTTAGTTGAAAGCAATAATATTAAGTTTAAATAAAAAATAATAGGTTCAATTTAATATTATTGCATTCAACTAACCTGATACAGTAATGTGACATTTGTTGAGATAATACATGTAATTAAAATCAAGTTTAGTGCAGCAGCTCAAAGAGACTTTTAGGTGATACACTGGATTTTTCCGATGTCAATCACCAGGTAGATCTTGCCATGATTGTCATCTGCTCGTAAGTATGCTACAGCATGCCTTTTCATTTTAAGGCGGTGCAGAATACTTGGCAGAAGCATTTGGTGTGACGCCGGCACCGGCCACTTCATGTGGGTCAGGCTGATGGACGGTAGGACCTGAAGTTCTCCTGTCCTCTCCTGCCGGCTCTTGGAAGCTTCTGTGGGAGGAGGGGAGCGCACCATTCCCTGTTTTGGTCCCAGTGGGCTAGAATCTTGGTTCTAGATGGCATGATCCCATGATTGGCAATGCTCACTCCACAGGCCAGTCTGAGCCCTGTGCGATGCACAGTTCTAGCACAAATTATGGAAAACAATAGGTGCTCTGTTCTGGACATGTTTAATACTATTTGATGTTATGCTGCATTTCTACCACACATGAGGATATTTCTTCAGCTGTGATGCACTTCACAACTGAGAACAGGTGTACAGTCACAGTCTGAGACATTGCTGCTCATGAGCAGCATTTTATTTAAATGTTTATGGATAATTGATAACAAGCACGAGTAACATTGGTGGGAGCGAGAGAGGAGCTGGTTTTGTTAGGTATGTTTGGGTTCGTATGGTGTGTTTGTGGTGGTTGGTGGTGTTGTGGGTTGTTTGTTGTGGGGGTGTTGTTTTGGGTGTTGGGTGGGGGCTGTGGGTCGGGGTGGGTGGTGGCGGGTTATTTGGTTGTGGTGCCCGCCCCCCCTCCCACCACCTCAGTATCATTGCCACAGACAGCCTCTGCACCGCGGATGAAAAAACTACTGGAAAATGCTGTGAAGAATTTTACCAGAAGTTAAATCTGTTTAAGTTATACAAACAGAAAATGCTGTTTCCCAAAAGGCCATCTGAGGCTCCAAAGTGGTTTCATCTTGTGTACTTTAAATGTACAGAGAACAAGAATTTCACATAAGGCCAGACGTTAAAAACATTCACAAATATTTAGGGCTATTTTGTTAGCATTTTTGGTTTCTTTTAGCAACTATTTATGAACACACCTATATCCACATGTTTGTAGTTTTGCATATTTAATAGGCTGTAAAATGTGACCTCTGCTTTTATCACTGCTTTTATTTATTTATTTGTGTCTATTTGTATTACTGCAGTGAGAGATGCCAAAGAAATGTCTGATGACAATAACGATCTTCTGATTTAGCACATATGCAGCATAGCAACACGAAATAACAGTTTAAGAGACACAGAAAGTTAAAGGTATGATAATAAAAAAATAAAAGAATGTATAATCAAAATAAATAATGATCCCTCTCGGTAAAATGAAGGAAGACAAAACCAAAAAATAACATAAAATGTAAAAACCTATTAAAAGAAAAATAAATAATACAAGTGCAAACCTATAAAATAAACAAAACAATATGAAAATAAATAAAGATTAAAAGGCTACCTAAAAGTGGGTTGTCGCTAATAAAAGTTAATCTAAAAAGAGGTGTTTTTCTTATTTTTTGCTGTCGTTTCAAAATGTGCACTGAGTTGGCCTCTGATGGCCAGAGCCTGGTACGAAAAAAAAGGATAAAACCTATAAGTCACGTCCAAAAAATGTTGAAAATAAACCTTTTTAATAAAGTTGACATATAGAGTGAAAGTGTTGACATGTAGAGTAAAAGTGTTGACATGAAGAGTGAAAATGTAGAGTGAAAATGTTGACATGTAGGGTGAAAGTGTTGACATGTAGAGTGAAAATGTAGAGTGAAAATGTTGACATGTAGAGTGAAAATGTAGAGTGAAAGTGTTGACATGTAGAGTGAAAGCGATGAGGGAAAAACACTTATATACATGCAATATACAGTAGAGTCTTAATTCATTGGTCCAATAATACAAAAATGCTATAGTACCAGTAGTTCAGTTTTTTCCAATCACTGTCATCACAATAGAATGGACCCTAAAATAAAAATTGAATGCATTACTCAGCAGTTCCAATATATCAAAGCTCAGTCACAGTCCCAAATGTCCATAATGTTCATATTTAGACAATGTTGTAGCCATTTATAAAACCTGCCTAACACACATGTCAGAAAAATAACAAATTAAGGTAAAGGGAAAAAAAAGAAGAAGATCAGATACTACACTTTTTCAAGGACGTATTTTTCTGATACCGCAAAAACACAGCTGTATACATATTGTTTATTTTATTGAAATGTTTGCTATTAAAATCTTAAAAATGAAACGTAAAGATAATACTAAGTGTAGTGCCGTCCTGTTTGACCTGCTGTCTATTCAGCATGATTCTGAGGCTTTCTCCTCTGCCAGGCATACTGTACATAATACAGTATCTGACCCCCAAGGCTGATTATCAGCTCTACAAAAATAAGTTATGTGGTGGATTTTTTTGGTCACAGTGCTATTACCCATTTTACTTTATAATTTTGTCTATAGTGGCCCAATACATTTTTCACACAAACAACCTTTGAAATGAGCACTTAATGTAATTGAGAACATTATCAAATACCACTGATCCCGTAATGGGGCCTACTAATGAAGTCTTCAACAAAGATTTGTTTACTAAATATATTTCAAACTTGTATAACTAGTTTGTTAATCCATACTACAGTAAAGAGCTGTGTTAACGAATGAGAGTGACAGGGCATCATGTTCCATAATAAGAACGAGGAATTGTGAGATTTTGTGCTAAAACAGCATTCAGCATTCAGCATCCTCAATTCTGTCCTTGACTAAACCGCAGCGCAACCACAACAAACCACTTAGAAAAGGGAAATTAAATATAATGACTACAATGGCATGGTGAAAAAGCAGACATGGCAGGGGTTTTCCTCAGTATCATCCTACAAGGTCAGAAAAAAAATACCTTATCTATCTCTCTGATATATATAACACACTCAAGAAAATTAATTCAGTCTATGAACTGACCTGTCCTAGCAATTCACTGAGTGATGGATGATTGAGGAGGATAATAAGTCATAGTTGTTCACTTGTCTTATTGACTAATGCCCCCTGCTGGTATACTTTAAACACTGACTAACACTGGTGTCTTACAAGAGAGATCAGACAATGTTCAAAAATATAAACACCATGTAAAGACAGAAGTAAGTACAACTTATTAAAGGTAGGGTAGGTAAGAATGGAGAAACCAGCTTGAGTGCGCTAGAATTTGAAAGCACCCAGCCAAAAAAAATCTGCCCCTTCCTTCCAGAGCCCCTCCTCCAACACGCACGAACGCGCACATGACCAATGGGGGCACGAGATAAGTTTTTTCACGAGATGGAAGGCTGACAGGCAGGTAGGCCATCCAATTATTTTCCCCGGGCCGGGGCAGATGATTGGTCGTGCTTTTTACAGCGCCACGGCTTCCACAGAAGAAATATTTGTATTTATTGTCAAAGCATTTAATGTATTCATTGCAATCGGGATGTTAAGAGCATTCCATGGAATATAACAAAAAGTGTTTCTGGAGTGAATTACCTACCCTACCTTTAACAGGACAAACAAAGTAAATTGCCCAGGTGCCAGAAAGCCGGTATAATGGTCGTTAAAAAGTAGAAAGGACTATCCTAAGCTTGTGCTGTCTGGCTAGTTCGCGTTCATTTTAATTTTTATTTATTTTTTCATTTCCAGTCTTTATTTCGAACAGATTAAAAATGAACAAATAAAAAATAACAAATGTGAAAAAAAGAATACCGTATTGTTAAATACAGTATTTATCCACATTCATGGTAATATTTGTATATTCCACAAAAAAACAAAAAAAAGTCTTCATATTAATAATAATATTATTAGTTCCAAACGTCACTCCAGGTGGGTTTGTTAAAAAACAATTACAATTTATCTTGAATTGAGAATGAAGCTTCACATGGAACAATGGCAACTGGGCAATAACTATCTAATCAACAGCTACATGAAATTTAGCTAGCAGGAGCCTAGCAACGTATGCTAACTAATTTCATGGAAAGCACCAGCTTACTCTGTCAGGTCAACTGTTAAGTCAACCACTGCTCTATTTCCTATTGACTCCGGGCAATCCTTTGGTAATCAAGGTCAATAGACAGCCTTTTTTACAGCCATCCTGTAACAACATTAGCTTTTTGCATCTATAAATACCTAGATGGATAGTATTTAATAAAGCTTGACCGCAAGTGATCTGTAAAGATCTGAGATTGTCTCCATCTGTGTCTTTTAGAAGCTTTGTAAAGGTCTTCCGCCTAAATGAGAGCATCCTGAGCACTTATTCAGCCTGACCTGACCACCAGCCTTTATTAAGTCCTCTCCCTGACTCCAAGATGGTGGTGCAGCAGGTGGGTTTAATAGAAAGCTAATCTTTTTGTTGGCAATGCTCTTTTTTCAACTCTGGGGACAGCACAGCAAAGGCCTCTCATAGCTCCCTTTTTCTCCTCGGAAATGTGTACTTTGAACTAGAACAACTCAGCAGGGCAGTGAACCTTCTCAGGGCCTTCAGAGAGGAGTCAGTGGGTTGGACTTGGTGAGTAAGTTGGTACAGGTGGTGAGAATTTAGGTGTTTTCTGTTGTTCTCTATTCTTGAGATATCGCCCCATCTTGACCTGAGATGGTTAGCTTGAATTGAGGCACAAACCCCAGTTTCTGGCCATTGATCCTAGGTGATTGCCGACTTCCTGTGGGATCATCAACATTTCTGTTGCTGCCATTAGACGGGTTAGATCCTCTGTGACTCCTGCAGGGTATAGGAAGCAAGGTGAACAGAAACAGGGTTTCTTTACTACCCCTAATACGAGATAACCAAGTACCACAAAGGTGGTTAGCAACTGTCTTTGTTAACTGAGGACTTTTTCCAAATACTCATAAAAGTGGGCGTTTGGAGCGTCATTTGACTCATGTACTGCGCAAAAGGGATTGATCTATTTCTGCCCCATAATAATTTTGGAAAATGTAACGACATAGGGCACCCTGTTGCTGCCAATCATATAATAAAACGAAATAAATCTACGTATGTGACTCAAGTAATATATTTAATTTACAACTCACAACGTGCGCCCGCAGTTTTGCACATACTCCGGAAACAAGTGAAGAAAATATATAAATCGACATATTGTGCAATCAGACCATATACAGTTAACTGTGCTGTGTTACACCATTTGAACTCTTATGTTTGCTTACACAATTCTTAGTCAGTGCAGTAATGCTAAGAAGCGCGTTCAATATTATCATCACTTTTCACAATGCAATCAGGAGGCAAAAGTCAGTGTGATGTTTGTGACTGTTGCGGCTTTCACACCAGCGCTTTTTCCTTTCTAGGTCCGAGCTAGAGCTTTTCTGGTTCAGCTCTGGTTTCCCTTTTCTGCTCCCGCTTTGTTCACACCACTCAGAGCCGGGATGGTTCTGCCGCTGCTGCATCATGACGTCACCGTTTACATCGCTGATTTGCTCCCCAACGGCGCTCACAACAACAATAACGGGGGACTGCGTTGGGTCAATGATCGTGTTGCTTTTAAAGCAAAGACAGATTAAATTAAATAACGACTTCTCCAACCTTATACTTTTCAACCTGTGCAGCCCATTTATGGATTCCATCCGATAGCTGCTATAATAAAAAACAAAACGTCTGCCTGCTCTCCACAATGATCAATAACAGTGAACGGATGGTCAAAGTAAGGCACAAATAAACAGAATCACAAGAAGCCTGGTTAGTGTTGCCTGACTTTATAAAGTGTGTTTTATTTTATAAGTGTGTGGTTGCCTTCTAGTCACTTTGCTCAGCACTACTGCTTGTAGGCAGGCATGACGAGACTCTAAAGTCGACCCATGTTCAGGGGAGGTGGGTTTAGTTTCCTGCACGCCTCGACATACGAGAGACGTAAGCGACGCCGCCTCTTAGCTCCGAAACTCTTGCTTCTAGACCGACAATTTTTTGGAGCTGGAAGTGAACCGGATTCCGGAGCTAAGAGGTGGCGCAGCTGCGGTGTGAACAGGAAAAAACGGTACTTTTCAGGCTCCAGCTCCGAGGCGGAGCTGAAAGCGCGTTGGTGTGAAAGGGGCATCAATGCTGTCTGCGAGGGCTCTGAAGTCTGGCTCCAGTCAGCCGTCTGTGGGGCTTCTTTCAATAAGGCAACACCAGCCCCTCCTTACTGCAGAACATCTGTCATTATATGTGTTATAATGTTTTTTAACGGACGTTGTCTGATGATATAATCATATGCTCGGGCCGCTAGTGTCTGTTGATCTCCAGATTAACAGCAGCATGAGAATAACCTGACGAAAGTGCCGATGCTCCATGGCGCAGGCTCCGGTAGAAATTGCCGGGATTTACGTTTTTACCCC
>NW_011362007.1:0-1983 GCF_000735185.1 Notothenia coriiceps
TGCGTGCGTGCGTGCGTGCGTGCGTGCGTGCGTGCGTGCGTGCGTGCGTGCGTGCGTGCGTGCGTGGGTGCGTGCGTGCGTGCGCGCGCCTGCACAGCTACAACGAAGAAAGATACAAGACAGGAACAAAATATATTAGCAATAGCAAAAAGGACATAATAATGGATATAAAAAACAGAAACAAAACCGCAAGAGTTATAGGAAGAAGCTTCCATAACTTCTACATTTCCCTGTCTTAGTATAGAGAACAGTTTTTTTGTTTAAATTGCATCAATCAAATGCTGAGAAAGAACCAGACTAAATGGTCTCTTAACAGGAAAGACTTGTCCCTCATGTATGATGAGTTCCTGTAGTTTGATGGAACTAAAAACATGGATTTGTAACAGAACAGACTTACAGACTGTAGAATGGAAGACGATTTGTTTCCAATGTGAGGTCAGTTTAAAGCACAATTCAGCTATGAAGCAGTTCAAAGTGCACCAACTAACAGAGCAAATGTGAAACAGAAAACAAAAAAACTCATAAAGACGGAGAAAATACTTTCCCAAATCTGGAAAAACTGTAGATTTGAAAGTTTTAAATTAAGATAAGGAGAAGCAGTGGAGCCTCCTGCTTTAAACAAGTTTATTCCAGATCTTCAGAGGATAGAGAGCTGCATGTTTGGTGCGGACCCTGGGGACAATGAGAAGGCCCGATGATCTGAGAGCTCTGTCGTTGTATTTTATAGGTATTCTGTCCCCAAACCATTTAGAGCTTTGTAGCTCAGTAACAATATTTAGTTATTACGTTTTTGATTCATTCAAGGCAGTTCAAAGCTCTGAGATATGGCGTGATGTGTTCTATAACTTTTGTTATGTTCTAAAAAGGTTGCGGTTGTCTGATTGATTTTTTTACAGACTTGTTAAGACACTGTTGTAATAATCAACTCCACAAAAAAGACTAGAACCAGTTTCAAGTCGTGCTTAGTCGTGACTTTTTTGGTTTCAACCTTTATATTTGAAGAGGATGTAGGCTGAGCTCTGTCGTCATGTCGATGTGGGGTTTGCCTATTAGACCTTTAATATGAGCACCAACAGTAATATTTTCTGTTTCATCATTAATCGATTGGAGAAACTGGCACACCCAATCACTGATTACTTCCATGCACAATTTCACTGATTGTAATGGTCAATAATCGTCTTGGTTCATTGTTATGTAAATCATCTCAACGTCAGCAAAACCAAGCAGCTGATTGTGGATTACAGGAAGCAGCAGGGAGAGGGACACACCCCCATCGCCATCAATGGGAATACGGTGGAGAGAGTCAGCAGCTTCAGGTTCCTCAGTGTCCCCATCACTGAGGACCTGACATGGACTCATCACTGAGGACCTGACGTGGACTCATCACTGAGGACCTGACGTGGACTCATCACTGAGGACCTGACATGGACTCTTCACTGAGGACTTGACATGGACTCATCACTGAGGACCTGACATGGACTCTTCACTGAGGACCTGACATGGACTCTTCACTGAGGACCTGACATGGACTCTTCACTGAGGACCTGACATGGACTCTTCTCACAAACACCATCACCAAGAAAGCTGGACAGCGGCTCTTCTTCCTCCGCAGGTTGAGGAGGTTCAACATGGACTCCAGGATACTCTGCAACTTCTACAGGTGCACCATAGAGAGGATCCTGACCTTCTACAGGTGCACCATAGAGAGGGTCCTGACCTTCTACAGGTGCTTCATAGAGAGCATCCTGACCTTCTACAGGTGCTCCATAGAGAGGATCCTGACCTTCTACAGGTGCACCACAGAGAGGATCCTGACCTTCTACAGGTGCACCATAGAGAGGGTCCTGACCTTCTACAGGTGCTTCATAGAGAGCATCCTGACCTCCTACAGGTGCACCATAGAGAGCATCCTGACCTCCTACAGGTGCACCATAGAGAGCATCCTGACCTCCTACAGGTGCACCATAGAGAGCATCCCACAGA
>NW_011362008.1:0-16463 GCF_000735185.1 Notothenia coriiceps
CTGTCTGTGTGTGTGTGTGTGTGTGTGTGTGTGTGTGTGTGTGTGTGTGTGTGTGTGTGTGTGTGTGTGTGTGTGTGTGTGTGTGTGTGTGTGTGTGTGTCCTTGCCACGATGAATAGACACCATACAGATAGTGATTAATTCAGATAGTTGTTGGCATTTCAGTTTACATCCCCCAGAATGCAGCAGGCTGTGGCAGCGTGAATTCAACATGCTGCATTAAGGGCTTTGCTCCCTCCGGGCTAAAGGAATTCTGGGTTATTTCTACCCTGGTGTATCTGGCACAGTTTTGGTTATCTGTGCTCAACGGGCCAATGAGAGCACAGCTGCCACACGCCTCATTGGCTGCCGTGGGGTTATGGGTTAATCCTGATTGGTGATTTTCAGAGAGGACACACCTCTCGTTTCCCTCCTTTTTCTGGGGCGCTAATTTGCATATTATTATTTTTTGCCTGCAGTGTGGAAGATTTGTAACCTAATTTTTGGACATTTTTGGCCCCAAATCACAACGACGCAAGCCCAAATGTAACTTCTCAGTTGGTGCTCAATCATTTCTCCTAAAAAACTCTAAATTCTACCAGGGGAACAATTATGAGAACCATTTTAATCAGCTAGAACCACTTTATAGTCATGCAGAGGCTTCACTTAACTTATGATAGTTCATTAGACTGTTTGAAAATTAGGAAATAAGGTGATTTCTGATTGGAAAAGTGTATAAATTTGTCAAACACTGGTGCTGCATCACACCAGCACATGTCCCACTACGCTGCTGGGTTGCTGGGCAAAATTTAGAGCGGGCCTGCCTCCATACAGGAGTGGCTCGTGGATGGTAAACGCGAGTGACGTCTTAGCCGGCGTTCCTCAAACCCCCCCGTGTATCGCGTGTCTAGACCTCACCAGCACTTCTTCTGGAAGAACCATGTGACCCAGATGAGCCGTCACAGGACTACAACATCCACACTTTTTCTACTTGGATCAATTCTTCATCCTATAGTCACACAGGGGGAAATAAGTGAAACTGAGGGAAGCTGACAGACTTGGACCCCAGCGCCATGTGTAGTGGAGGACACCAGATTAAACTCTGCTAATACCAAATCACTTTGATTTTCTTTCCCGGTTTCTTAAAGCCAGAAATATGCCTTAATTGCCTTCTTTCTTTTTTCTTATATGGCTGAACATTTTCATTTGAAATTTACAAACAATGGAATATGAAACACATTTACTGGGATGAGTTTTTTCCCCATTTTAACACCGTATTTAGGATTAAATCATATTTAAATGTAATTGTTTTGAATAGTTGTAACTGTAACGTCACACTACAGAAAAGTTGTAAGATACATTACAATTGTACATATTCATTACAAATATACACAATATGATATTGAAAAAAGGCTTTAATGTATTTGAATTCCACGAAAAAATATGTTAGGAAATATACTGCTTATGCTGAAAGAAAAAAAAGAAAAAAAGAAACTGCTTTTAAAAAGAATTTGCACTTAGAAAAATATTTAGAGTCACTATAAATCCAATTTTTTATAAAATTGTCTGTAAGTCTTGACCTAAATTGTACAAGACAAAGATAAAATGATTAAAAAGAATACTGATAACTCTCCGATTGAAATATCAAGCCATAAATTGAAAGATTTGTTTTTTTACGTTTCATATGGATTTTCTAACAGCTGCCATAAAACCAAACTGTATAACAGAGAGTCCAAAGTCGTTGGTAAAACATATTTAAAAAAAAAAGAAAAGTCCATTGAGGAACAGAAATATGATTAGTGAACTTTTGGTGAACATACTTTTGCTACTTGGAAAAGTCCACTAAAAGTTAATAGTCACCTCCATTCAGAGACAGAAATATGAGCAGCGAGCAATAAAGACTTCTGATGGAAACCTAAGCAGCCGGCACACTCAGGAAACAAATAAAACATCTTTATGAGCCGGTTTTATGATGTTAATCGGCACAGTCCCGGTCCAGTCGCCCTTTAAGTGCTGCAGGACAGGTCTGTGTTCAGGAGCCGACCTCAGCTACTGTCTTCCCCGCTCTCTGTTTTCATTACGCCGGCTGCTGGATAATTAAAAGAACACTTTCACTGCCTGCCAAATTACAATAAATTCCCATTAGTAGTGGCTAATGTACATTTTGCGTATTAAGACACGGAGTATAAAAACAAATGGATTAACAGCAAACACTGAATGAGGGAGTCATCAGGTCTGGGTGATAGGAAGTTATTTTGTCTGCGGCTTTCTGAGAGTGGACTGTAGAGAAAATGCAATTTGATCATTCACTTTAGTACAAAATATTTATTTTCCTAACACAAAAAAGTTATGATAATCTGCTAAACGGTCAAATTGTCTCACTTTACAGCATAGATGATAATATAAAAAGCTTTTTGTCCAATTTAAAATATTTTATTTTGTGTTTTTCTTGACTTAACTCTCTTATTCCTTGTAACAGATGCTGATAAAGTACATTTTTTGTGAAAATAGTTGTTATTGATTAAAGATTTTTAAAGTTCAGCATGAGGTTTATTCAGTTTTTGGTTAATTTTATTTATTTATTTGCAGTGGTCTGTGTTGTAATCTTTAACAATTTGTTCCTTCTTTTTGATTATTTGCATTTTAAGAACAACATGAACACTTATATACATTAAATAACTACACAAAATGCACAAATCAGAAAGAAACTACATATTTCTACTGAAAAGTGACCAGATCAGCTGCAGGTTGAAATTGGATTTGGTTAATCTTTTTTTTTTTTACATAAAGAACTAACTAATGGGCTTTTTTTTTATTATTTTCCTTTTCAAATATAAAGTATTACTTGTGTAATATTTTGCATGTATCCTTTTTCCCTCTAATATTAATTTCAAACATAGCCTTTTATTTGCTTGAAAAACAAAAAATTGACTTTATGACATTAAAGACATTAAATCAGAGTGAAACTTCAGGGGACTTAGGGGGAAGGGTGAAACCCGTCCCGTCCGTGTCCTGCAGTCTCTTTGAAGCAGGACAGGACAGGTGACCTGGTCTCTTTTGTTGAACAGACAATACGGGCTTGTTGGGCCATTAGTTTCCCTTTGTAGCACCTCGTATAGGTGTGATATCCACCCTGTCATGGCAAGAATCCACTACAGGGACAAAGAAAGCCTTCTGAGGCCAAAGACACCCCCGAGGTGATTTACAACATTCCTTTCTAGCTAAAGAGGAATCTCCAGTAAAATAATTATCTTAACTTAACATCAGTATCAGCTTTAAAACATAAAAAGAGAAGGAAAAGAGTCTGATTCATGAGAGCGTAGTACTCCACTCAGCTGCAGACATCTGATTGGCGGGAAGAGAAGCGCTCTGATTGGCTGAGACGCTGACATATTCAGTGTCGACTCAGCGCTGGGACCTGTTACGCCAGATGCCCTCCTCTCGTCCCCTTCAATGTTTGCAGCCCCACGCACGCGATCCCTCGCTCCGCTTGGCTGCACCCTCTCATCGCATTACTTCTGCTATTCTAACTCCTCCATCAATTATGCACTAGAATAACTCTGGGCCCTGCTGGGGCCAAGACATAAAAGGGGATCATCAGCAGCGAGCGCTCGCAGCGTCTGCCCAGCGTGTTCCCAGCATGCCGCGCTGCGAGCAGTGATACGAGCAGGGCCAGGTTGCCAGCTCCTAACGGGGCGGCCGGGGATGGCACACATCGACGGGTTGGTGCAAAAACAAAATACATCGCAGCGTGTGCAATATCAGCGTTTTAGGGGGTCAATCAGTGCTGCACCTCCATGCAAAATGGCCGACTCAGCAAAGTCATTAAACCTTATTTAGGGATAATTAAATGTGTTTTTTCTTATTCATGATAGACTAACTTGTGACACATAATTTGCATTATTAAACATGTTTATTGATTTTGGGTAGTTTGTTTAGAATTTTTCTTAAAAATCTGTGAAGAGAAAACTAGACGGCTTTACTTTTTTCAAGAATGACATTAATCTAAGCCAGAAAAGACAAAAATAACGCACCAATTTTCCTAATAACTTCTGAAATTAGCTAAATGTAAGTTTTAATAACTTTTATCTTGAATTTCTGATTTTTACCTCAAGTTTTCCAGTTTTATGATCAGAAATTGATTTGAGATGATGGTAAAAAAAAATCGATATAAATTCCTGTAATAAATAGAATATTTAGCTTTTTTTCCCTTTTATTTTTACAGAACTGCTTCTTGTTTCGCCCGAAATGTAGCCTTGATTTTTTAACCTCGACACAAATATTTTAAGATCCTTCAAATCTTCATAATTTCTTCTAAATTCATATATTTTTCCACTAAAAACCCAAATAATGTTAACAAAAGTAAAAACTCTTCAAGCAGAATGAATAATTTAACTTGATTAGTATTTTTTTAGAATTGTTCATGTAATTATCTTGAAAGTCCATTGATGTAGATTTGTTAAATTTGTCTATACAAGTAAAACATAGAATTACTTGAAAATATAAACAAGCAAAAAGCCGGTAGACTATATATTAAAAAGACTTTTTAAAAAAGCATATACGGTTAAAATATTTACATTTCCTTTATAGAATTTTCCCAATTTTAGATATTTCAGACTTTACCAACACTTGAAATGTTTGACTTCAATTGAGTCCCTTATGTGTGCAGAAGGAGTTGTTCTCTTTACAGTAGTTGAGAGCCGGATCAGAAGAGATCAGATGATGCTCATGCGACGTCCCAGGATTCGTAACCTACTTTTTTTTACTCTTGAAACAAAATGGAGTCGGATTTGGAAAATGGCTGCCTGGTTCTCCCCGCTCCGCCTCACAGCAGTGAAAAGGCGAGGAGGAGAAGTCAGCCACGTCTGCGGAAAGTGCTCAGATCTTGGCAGTCCTGATTTCAATTAATGACCCTGCAACTCAAGTTGTGTTCGCTGATAAAACACCCAAAACGATTTAATCGCAGTCATTCATCACCAAAGAACGCAGGCCAGGAAAATAATTTGCGAAGGAAAACAACGTAATGTCGACCCCTCTATTAAAGTCGTGGCGGTCCTGACCTGGATTTTCTCCTGGTTGCGTGTGAAGGTTTGTCCAAGCTCTATCGTGAGATCACAAACAGCTTTTTTAATATTTCATGCGTCCCAAAGCACCAAGTGTGCTGAAATCAAACAGGAGGAAACACTTTGAGTCCCGGCGGACCAGAGAGCCACACGAAAGGTCTCACAAAGTCACACCAAGTTCATGCAACAACAACTGTTCTTCACACGCAGACACATCACAATCGTCGTTTAATATTTTGCACCGCGGGAGGTTGGAAACTCGTCGTGGTTTTGCTCCAAACTGGAATCAGATAAACCCACATACCGGAATGACTACATGAGATGTTTGAACTGAGAAACAAAAGCAATTAAACGGCAACAAAAAACATATTTTGCTTCATCAGAGATGTTTTGGTTTGTCTTCGTGGCTGAAAGGAAATCTGTCAATCTCCATGATTCACACACCCTTGACTGGAAAAGCAATGCACTCACACTTCAGCTTTGTCTAATTTCTTCCAAGATGAACAAAACGCTAAGAGTCAGCAGCCATTTATAATCAAGAAATATCGCCCTGACGACCAGGAACACATACTTTTAGTTTCGGGCCGGCCTCCAAAGCCGCACTGACCCAAATAGACACTTCCAGAACCATTTACTCAGAGGTTTGGCCCCCGCTGACAAAATTCGACAATTTGAGCCAATTGACATTTCAGCTGTAATCGTATACAATTCCAATCTTCAGACGTGCCAACTTTTTTATTACCTCCATTTGTCTTAGAGCAGAAGAGACAGTGTGTACTGACATCAGTTAACAAGTCAAACCACACATTTGAAAGAGATTTTAGTCCAAAATGAAGCCTTATAGTAGCTAATAGAGAGTTATAGTCTTCTAGATTATCATTACATGTGAGAGAAATAACTGGGGACTCAAAAACGGAGTAGAACTTCTACACAACAAAAAATATAGTTATTTCTCTTAAAAGTCTGAAAAATACAAATATACCTGTCAGTGCGAATCTGTTTTCAATGTGTTTCTAGAAATACCTTGCAAAAAGCCCTTAACCCTAACCCTAACTCCAACCCTTGCTGTTGAAACAAGTCAAAACTATGTTTGTACGTTCTAAATACAGAAAAGACGACTTTGAGACCATTCTTGGTAACATTTTGTTTTTTACAGTGCAGCCATTCAATAGCATACAACCAAGTATAAGACACACATTCCTTTGACTCTTGTTTCCACAACAGTCCATGAAAAGCTACAAAAACTCATATGTGTTGTTGTTGAGGAACTATAAAGGGTCTGCAGCACGGCCAGGCTCCCACCCTGCGCCCTTTGATACTGTGTGATGCCCTACAAACAGCAGCGGTGGCCTTGCCCTGTCTGTTAGCAGCTTAGTGGCTCTTTAGGACCTTTTTAGAAGCCGTTTTCAGAAGCTTTACCGCAGTCATTAGGAGCTAAGGCTGATTAATGTGAATGGTCAGGCAGGCCCTGGCTTTCTGAGGGGAGAACAGAGAGGGGTGAAGGGTCCCACAGGAAGTGTTTTGTGTCTCCACACAAAGGGAGGGCTGACCTCTTAAGCCCCTTAGAGCCTCTTTGCTAATACCCTCACCGGTGCCTACAAAGACACGGGGGATGCCATTTCACCACTCACATTTAAACAGCGTACACAAAAAAAAAGCCCCACTAAAGATTAAAACTGCAGAAAAGTGAAGCTCTGTGCAACGGAGTGAGACTGCGAGATTAGGCCTGAAGAGTCCACCCCCCGCTAATCCATTGACTGCCGCGCATATCAAACACAGGATGCTAAACTCACACAGCATCTCCTCTGGTCACAAGAGATCTTATCACTGTGGTCATAAAAGTTTTCTTAGCCAGTTCAGAAAGCTCCTTTCAACCTGTTTCAAGGAGTAGTGGATTTTCTAGATTCAAGTCAAATGTACCTTTTTTCTAGATAAAGTAATTCAGGATTGACTCTGGAAATTAGAATGCGTTGAAATAGTTGTGATAATCAAAGGTAAAGGTTTTCTAAATAAATTAAAATGAAAGAATTGGAGTGTTTTTTATCTGTTATTCATACAATTTCTCAGATTAAAATGGGATTTTTCTTGATTCTAGTGCAGAAATGTTTTTAAATATGTTTGTCTTCCAACATATTCACTCTAGAAAATTCTTGTAACAAGTTGGTTAAATCTAAACATTTATGACACATTGATTTCCTTAAGCGGATCAAATTGGCAAATTATTACATTTCAATAATTCTCTATTTATCCGATTATCTATTCTTTCAAGATACCCAAAATATGTTCTAAAAAACATTCTTGAAGCTGGTTGACTTATTTTGAAAAGTACATATTTTCCATAAATTAATATTTAGATTAAAATGTGTTTTTTATTCTAGTTCTGGGATTTTCTGCTTTATTTTTAGTTTCAATATGCATATATTTAGTCCTAAAAAAATGCTTGTTGATGGGCATGTTTAAGTATCATGCACACCGTTTGCAGAACTTTTCACTTCTGCTAAATAACATTTTCTAGATTCTAGATTTTAAATCAGTAATTTTCCTTCTTCGAACATACAGAGACTCATTACTAGGACATTCTTAACACAAATTAATTTGTATTAGAAACATGTTGATCAGACTGAATGGGGAAATTATTTAACTTCAACTTCTAATTTTGTACATTTGAGTACTTTGAGTCAAATTGCAATAGTAGGCTTAATATTTGACTTAACATTATACCTTAATATTTATATTCTGACACACAGTTTTAGAAGATTGTTGAAGCTAATCGACTCCTAATCCAACCTGGTTGAGGTTATCATGATTTGCCAATGTGTTGTTCCTACTACAGAAAAACCAGAATGTTACAAATGTGCCCTACAAAACTGACAAAAGACATTTAAATCATTGTGATGAGCAATAAAAACTGCAGAACAGAAGACCAGCGGCAACTTGAAACACAGTGATTGTAATCTCAGTGCTTTTGTTGTGCCAGTTCTTCAGAGGAACATTGCCGTAAAGTAATAAAAGGTCCGTCCTTATTAGTAACCTCTCGTCACTAGTTCCTGTCAGTCAGGCGTCGGCAGCCTGAGGGCCTCGTCTTATTAGTCAGAGCGTAAAGGGCGGGCAGGGCATGTCCTCTCTGCAGGGCTAGGGTCGTAGAGAGCATGAGGAATGACGGGCGTCTTCACAGGACCACTTCCCCCCTCTGCACAAATGCAGCTGAGGGCTTATTAAGTGCATTTTGTAAGGTACCACTGATTAAAGAACACAGAGTGGTAGGAAACTGACATGATATGAGGAAGTGATTTCCTATTCCTGATGTGACGCTCTTTCATTTCAGGCTCTGAGAGACTGAAGTGCTGTCAGGAGGCTTAATGCTCCTGCACTTTGTAATAAAATGAAAGGTAAACCTCAGATAAGAAGCTTCTCATCCTCTGTTTATTGATACTTTCTGAGCCCTCTCTGCAGGAAATCACATTCTGTCAGATCTCTTTGATGCCTTTTGAGATTGACACTTCCTCAGGGTGGATACATTGGTTCTGACCCCACCCCAGGAGCCACACTGTTCCCCTGTCGTAGCCTCTGGCCTCTTATGAGGAAGTTTCTCTCACCCCCGCAACTGTATTGTCCCTCCCTGTTATAATCCCCCTGTCCCACCTCATATAACATATGCACACTCTCCACAACCACCTCTCCTTCTCCCAGTCTGTCTCCCCGCACAGCTTAAAGCCGGCTATGGGCCACTGAGTACGAGCGGAAACAATGGCGTCCTTTCAGGGGCTCTGTGGCGGCGCTGGGAGAGGGCTGCGGTCCTGAGGCCCAGTCAATATTTGGACGTGGTTGCCTTTTTTTGTGTCCGTTTTTAATCCAAGCGGAACCAAGCGGCAGGGAGTCGGGAAAAGGCTGAGAGGGGAAAGCGAGGGTAAACACTGGGAACAATGCAAACGGGGCAACTCACAATGCCACTGGGAAACTATCACAACATCAGCTCGCCACCAAGAGCAAAATGGAGCATTGTTTCTTTAAGTGGAGATTAAAAAGAGAGCAAGAGTAAGAAAAGCAAACAAGAGGAAAAATGTGTGCAAGTGTCAAGTCTTCTCAAATGTCTGAGGTTCTACTTCAAGTATGTCCAGAAACGTAGAGGGGTAACTAAGACAGTGTGGGTCATCAGAGAAGTCCGATTTAACACCCTGAAGCATGCCATGTCGGAAACTCAACCAGAACTTAAACTATAGTCTTCTCCCATGGGATAACAAACATTCTATATAAATATCCTGTTTCTCAAAGGCATCAAGAAAACGCTTAGTAGCTACTCTTTTTACTGAGATCAATTTTGTTGGTACTAGTTATAGGTTTCTGTCACTGCTGTCAATATTCTAGCTTAAGAATCAATCATTGTACCTTTGACCGAACATTAGAAAGGTCGTCCCTTGCAACACTGATACATTTTAGTCTTTAAGATCATTTTAGACCAATGTCCAACTTAATTAAAGAACCCTAACCCTAACTTTGGCAAAGCAGCCTTAATCTAAGGTCATATAAATGGCTTCAGTTTATAGTGCCAAGAAGTTTATTAGCAAAGAAGCTGGCCCAACCAGCCTGTTCCACTACGTCCTCGGTCCTGGAACAATCGGCCCGCCAGGCTTCAAATCTCTTTAAATGATAATACCCACGCTTATATCAAACATGCAAACAGGCCATTCTTTGATTGTCTTATGGAGAAATATGTTGCATCTGCTGGGGGAAGCTTTGGATGGGCATTATCAGGGATTAAAGGAAACCCCTGGGGTGACAGTGAATCCTGGAATCCCTCTCTCCCCAGCTGTCAGCTCCTTAGTCCAACCCAATGAGGGTCTTTGATGACGAGGGGTATCAGTTTCCATGGCGTCGGAGACACAAACAGCTTGAGAGATTATGGACAGAGCCCGGCCCCCGATTCTCCGTTGATCCCACCTATCAGCAACAAATAAACACCTTGGGCCACGGCAACGGCTGCGTGCGGACCATATGGACCCGGGTGGGTTTTAATGAAGCAGCTAAATAGCTGGTGAGCTGGGAATTCACTAATAGCTCCTTGTCAGAGCAGCAGTAAATACCCCTCATACACTTATTCCATCGTTTGGTTCGCCGACACAGACGGAGAAGCTGACAAGAAACATCTGTGACTCATTTTTCTTACATGAGCTGTTCCACCACGAAATGCTACAGTTTTTATTTTATGGGTTTTGTCTTGGTGCCACTTTCTTTTAAAGCTTACTTAATGCAGGCTTTATATGCTGTCACAAATGACTCTATTAATGGTGAATGCAGTTGTTAAAAGCTATGTATTGATCTAGATCTGCAGAATAAATTAACTATCTGTCGATAAACAGAAACATAATCCTGAACTAGGGTAGAAAATGACGTGAAATGTTGTTTTCAGCCTCAAATGTGTTATTTCTTCTGCTTTTTTTGCTTTGAATCAAATAAAAGTTATATTCTTGGGTTTTGGACTGACAAAACAAGACGTTAAAAGACGTCTCTCACTATTTTCTGACACTTTATAGACCAATCAATCAATATATTGATCTTAAAAAATGATCAACGTGAGTTGCAGCCCTATTTTGATCACGCTAACAGGACAATTGTTTATTTAAATTCCTTTAATCTCTTCTTATAAGGCACACTATACATTGTTTATATAATTGTGAATTGCTTTAAAAGTACTTCATCATCATTGCTTTATTAAAACAGTTATTTATTAACATGAATAACTGAATCTGCATTAACTTTCATGTAGTAGAACATGTAACCAAGCGCTTCTGTGATTTATAAGTAAACGCTGTAGATGCTGCTAGAAATACCTTCTAGTACAGCCAGTACAAATGGCTATTCACCATTCTTTGATCACAATATCTGAAACCTTTCTAGGTCTACGACTAAAAAGGAGTCACAAAACAGTTTTGTCACATACTCTACAGATGTTTGCGAAAATACATTTGAGTATATGCAAAGTAGGAGCGTTGTACAACTTTCCAAACCTGCATAGGAACTCAGCACACTTCAACTAATGGACTGACTCTAGAGTAGACTGAACAATGCAAGAGCTTTCACAGTGCAACAAATATATTTCACAGATAAATACCAAATGGCAAAATTATCTGAAGCCCTTTTTCTTGTTTTGGCTTAAAAAACGCATTAAAATGGCATCAAAAAAAGCCACAAAGACTCCCTTTTTTCAAATTTAGATTCTTTCTAACAAGGCTCCGTGATACTGGAGTTGCATTTAATTTTATTAAGTAGCTTATACAAGCGCAGCGGCTTGCTGTCACTGTGGAAGCTTTTCAAACTGAACCATCCTCAAGGCTGTAAATCCCTCCTCCTCCTCCTGCGCTCAGAGTGCTGCTCGCCTGCACCTAATCTGCAACAAGCATCAGCGCAGGAAGATGTTTCCCTGAGATGTAAGCACAGCAAACATGGATGCACGTTTATCTAAATTACTATAAAAAATGCTGCCTTTAAGCCCCGTTTGAAACAATAGAAAAACATGAAAATGACTTTGCATTTCCATTTTTCACGATTCACTTCCCGTTTCAATTCCAGAGCTCCTGTAGGGGATTTCATGAATGGCTGAGTATGGACCGCTACTCTGGATGCCATTTTCTACACTTTGGTCAAATATGCAGCGGAGGAGGCAGAAGGGGTGGGGGGGGGAGCTCATCTGGAAGTTGGGACTGTACCACAGCAGGTTCCCAGTGCTCCAATGTTCTGTATGGTTACATTAAACAGCAGGGATGCCGGGGCCTGCATGCTTGTGTAGAATACTGTTATAGGTTCTGCTGCAGGTCAGGGGCCCCAGGCTTTAAGAGCGGCCCTGTCTTACATTATGCAGCCGGGGTCAGGTTTAGATTAAAGTCATGAATGAGAAAAGGAGACAGTCATTTAGAGTTACTCATTTATTTAGCCCCCATTCTGCGGAGACAAAGCCCAGGCGGGGTGCCTTGCCGGGGCCGTCACCGGGCCCCATGGCCGGCGGTACTGCCCCGGTTTTGACCCTGACAACGGTCCCCTCTGTGCTGCTTAACCCGCAACTCGCCTGGTTTCTACCAAGTGTGTGACCTCAGCATGTGTGGATCTCTCACAAGAGCGAGCGCCACGCTGGGCCTTGGCCGCGGCTGAAATACCCCTGTGTACCCCCTTATTGTTTGCCCCAGCGTGGGCCGGGCACGAGGGGGGGCCGGAGGAGGTGGAGGGAAGGGGCGGTAACATTGGATGGGAGGGTGTGGGGGGGGGCTTAACACTTGGATAGGGAGGAGCATGGAAGCCAAGAAACCAGACTTTGGGAACTGTGCGGAGGCCAAGAGAGAAAAAACCACCTGCGAGCGGTGGTGTAAAGTAACTAAGTGGATTTACTCAAGTACGGTATTTAAGTATAAATGTGTGTACTACTGCAGTATTTCAATTGTGTGCTACTTTGTACTTCTACTGCACTTCAATTCAGAGTTTAATCATGTCATTTTACTCCACTGCATTTATCTAATACATTAAGCTACTTTGCAGATTTGGATTAATGATGTGAAATATAATCAACACTTAAAAGCTACCCTGCAGTATACAACGTTATTACCCCCACCTTTACCAGCTTGTTCAACACATTGCATACCTTATCAAATCAAAACATATCATATATATTATTCTGAAATGGGCCAATATGCAGAATGAGTACTTCTTTTGGTACTTTAAGTATATTTTTATGCTAATACTTTTCTACTTTTACTTGAGTAACATTTTGATTAGGACTTTCACTTGTAACAGTATTCCCACTCTGGTGCTTCTACGTTTACTTAAGTACAAGATGTGAGTACTTTTTCCACATGCCTACAAGCCTGCGAGCCGGACAGAAAGCTGTTATCACACTCAGATATCCGTCTTTTGGCGGAGCAGGAACTCCAGCAGTCTAAGAAGTCACCACCACAGCATTTACATTTGTATCAGCAACACTCAGTCAGTTCAGCAGACCAGTTTCTCGTCCCAGAGCAAATGCTGATACACAGTACATTTACATACTTTTTTGACTCATGCCGAAACTGAAGCCAGCTTATGTCAGCGTGCAGTGAATGTATTCCTAATTAAACTAAGTGACACACTCATTATATCACTATGTGCTCAAGTGCCAAGATAGAGGCACTGAGTCACACGGGGAGCCGCCCTCAGGGGAAGTTTAGTATTTAAACTAGAAATACCAGGAGGCCACCGTTAGTTTTTAAGTCAACTAACACAACAAAATACACTTTCTGCTCACTTTATAAGCAAAGCAGCATGATAGTGTAATGAACTCTCTGTCACATAGGATGGATCTTCATTTGGCACAAAAACAACTGTCAATTATAATCGATGGCAGTAGACTGGAAACTACTCAGCATTATTCCAGCGCAGCTCAGCCGAATGCATCTCTGCCAGCTCCTGATATCTAATTTGCAACCGGAACGTGCCGCAAACACTGTACACAAACGCGTAATGGTGCGTAATAGCGGACAGCCTGTGTGGAAACGGCTCGTTCCTCTGTCAGGTGTGATTTATGCTGCTCGGTTCTCACAGTGTATTTCAAGGATTATTCAGATGTGGGGGTCTATCAAATAATCACGATAATCCATCAGCGAAGACCTCAAATACAGGTTAAAGTCAAAAGGAAATATTAAGAAAGCTTAATTGTCAACATTATGTCAGCCGAAGAGTAGTTCGTGGAGGTTGTAATATAAAGCTAATGTTACATCTTGATATGCATGGTTGTACATTAGTCTAATAACACGTTTTTTTTTAAATTGTACATATATTCAGTGAGGTTTGGTTTGGATTAATAAATGCGTTTCTTGCATCGTGTGTAGATCAGAGTGTACACACACTGTTTGTATAATCACTCAACTATTGAACGACTGTAACCGGTTAGTGCAGCTTTAACCGGGGAGCGTGGTGCTTACCTGGGGTTGGTTCGGTTCCAGAAGACGGCGTATCGGTCGGACATCACCTTGGACGCCGGGTCCTGGCCGTCCACACACATCACTATGATGGTGAGGAGGAAGAGCATCATTTCCACCTGCGGCATATCTGCTCTGGAACTCCGGCGAAGCCAAAGTGATTCAGGGTTAAAGACTGGGATGGATGTGGGGGTGAAATGTTGTGATGAGAGTCCACGTTCTTATTCCCGCACAAATGTTGCTTCCTTGTTGGTTTTAGTAATAATTGTATGTATCTTTCGGTTCTTTTAAAAACAGCTTGCGTTTTGACAGTCAGATCATTGACTTTGCACCATATGATCACTCTTTAGTCGCTTGAATGAGAAACAGTTCTGGATAAACGCTGGAAATCCACAGTATAGATCTGCGTAAACTCAACTCCGCGAAAACAGTTCCTCCAAGTCGCTATCAATTTCCAAGACTGGAGGTAGGCTACGCAGTGGAAAAAATATAAAAGCCACAGAATAAATGTTCCACAAGAGAGCAGAAAAGCAGTCGTTGTGCCGTCGCGCTTCCAGATCACGATCTCTGCTCCTGTTCTGTGAGTGAGAATCCCCGAAAGAAGAAGCCTCGAACCAGCAGCTCGAGCTCCGGCTGATCCCGCAGCTGTCCCGGTGCCTCTGTCTGTCCTGCCGAACGACCAGCACCGCGCACAGTGGATCAAACCTCCCCGTGTACACGCACACAATCTCCGGGTCAGATGTCCCCTGACGAGAGGCTCCGCAACATCACCAAGAGCTCCCGAGAAGCTGTTATCAATGAGGAGACACTGAGGCAAGTCTGCAGCGCTCCTGCGACCATGCTCTCCCAGACCAACCCCCCTTCTCTCGCCCCTCCGATCTCTCTCTCTCTCTCTCTCTCTCTCTCTCTGCGCTCTCTCTCTCGCCGTCGTCGTCGTCTCGTCGTCTCGTCTCGTCTCTCTCTCTCTCTCTCTCTCTCTCTCTCTCTCTCTCTCTCTCTCTCTCTCTCCTACTATGCCAGCCGGGGCACACTGTAAAACATATTCGCTTTTTTCCATGCTGGTGTTTTATCTCAGTAACTCTTGAACCGTATGGAGGCAAATTGAATACATTATTATGCAAATGTATTATTCAGTTGTGCTTGGTTTCCACTTAGCAGTTCTTACATTTTCAAAAGTTTTCATTGATTAATTTGTTTATTTTGCATTTTGTAATACATTCTAAATGTAGAGAATTCATTTCAACTTTGAATATGGTCTTTACTTTTTCGACATTTCAACTTTTTTTATTCTTGAAATGGTGTTTTGATTTATTTCTCAACATTTATTTTGAAAATGTAGAAAAATTATTCTTTGATTTTCTTTTTCTTATCTGGCACTTACGGAGCCCTGGAGGGTTCATATAGAGAACAGTAAAATAAAACGAGGCCACGCTTTATTAATTTGTGCGCACAATGTACTTTCTCGTTCGCACAAGATACTTTCGCACAGGAGTCAACCGTTTCATTGCAGACTGTTATGTTTATGTGGAAATGGTAGTGCATACATTATTTGAGATATATTTCAAACTCAGACTTCATTTTAGGGACATTTCGGCCAGAGGTGTAGAGCTATTTGTTTAAAGGTCCCATGTCATGGCCGTCTCTACTGATCATATTTCCATTGTTGAGATCTACTGGAATAGATTTAAATTGTGCAATTTTCCAAAATGACATTGGTTTCTCATACAGCATCTCTGTATAGTATGTGTATTCACCAGGTATTCACTCTGTGTCCTAAAGGGCTTGTGTTGGAGCTCCTGCCTCCCCTCCATGTGAGCCCAGTGTGCTCTGATTGGTCGGTACGTTGCGAGGCTCGTTGCTGCGAGGAGCGGACAGGTTTCCGGGTCAGCGATACAGCGAGAACAAGCTAAACTCATCCTGAGCACACACAAACACAATAAGTAAAAACAATAAGTGTGGCTTGATATTGAGTAAGAAAACGTTTTATAACGGTGTGAGCTTGGGTCTGTGGAGAGCATTTCTCCGCGATCCCAACTCGTCTATTACCAGCGTTCAGGGAGCTCTATGCAAGTCAATGGGGACTCCCTGTTAGTTGGCCAAGGGATCCTGGTGTGTGAGGTGCTCCGCGGATTGGTCCATTTGTTGTTGACTTGGGTATTCACACATCACAGAACCCAGGAAGCAAACAATGGAAAATGAGAAATCCCCAACGAGGCGTTCTGGGGCAGCATAGACAGGTCTTTTCTGTGTTAGAGCTTTACTCGCTACAGGGTCAGTTGACAGCACCATCTAGCGCAGTGCTTCTCAAACGTTGTTTCAGTAATGTACCCCCTTTGAAACATTTTCTCAGCCGAGTACCCCCTGACCTACCCCGAACATTTTTTATCGAAAAAGCCTATACAAATAATTCCAATATAGTGATGTTCCCTCAGTTTGTGATTTATTAACTCCTTCATGCATGAATTACAACAAACTAAGGATTT
>NW_011362009.1:0-575 GCF_000735185.1 Notothenia coriiceps
CAAGGATAAATGTGTGTTATTGTTGAGTAAATAACAGTGTGTTATTTAGAAAAGAATAACAAATTAGAAGGAAAAAAAGATTTTAAAAAATACATATTTCATTATTCTGAGGCTCCGTGCCCCTTTTACTCACAGACGACAAAAAAAGTCAGACATTATACGATTTAAAATAAAAACAATAATCTTGGCTTGATATTGAGTAAGAACATGTTTTTATGAACCGCACAGCTTCCAGTCTACCAAGACCCGACGTACAAAACGTGGCGTATCATATGCATGCAAAACTCGGCCTCAGAACTCAATGGGAATGGTTAGCGTATCATATGCACGCAAAATAGGACTTCTGTGTATCTATTGCACGCATTTCCAATGTGTAAAGTCGTGTCATTTGTACGCAGACTGAAGAGAGTGGGTTGCTTTATAAATGAGGCCCCTGGTCTTTTGCTGCAGTCGAATAGTCCTTAGCTTAGGAACCTTCCTAACGGAGTGAAATGACCCGGAAGTCCCTCAGTGGCAGCCATGATAAGTGCCGTTCCAATTCTCTAGATCAGTGGTTCCCAACTTTTTTTCCCAAG
>NW_011362010.1:0-798 GCF_000735185.1 Notothenia coriiceps
CTGGCAGTGGTTACAGACCCCACCACGCAGACTGGCAGTGGTTACAGACCTCACCATGCAGACTGGCAGTGGTTACAGACCCCACCATTCAGACTGGCAGTGGTTACAGACCCCACCATGCAGACTGGCAGTGGTTACAGACCCCACCATTCAGACTGGCAGTGGTTACAGACCCCACCATGCAGACTGGCAGTGGTTACAGACCCCACCATTCAGACTGGCAGTGGTTACAGACCCCACCATTCAGACTGGCAGTGGTTACAGACCCCACCATTCAGACTGGCAGAGGTTACAGACCCCACCATGCAGACTGGCAGTGGTTACAGACCCCACCATTCAGACTGGCAGTGGTTACAGACCCCACCGTTCAGACTGGCAGTGGTTACAGACCCCACTGTTCAGACTGGCAGTGGTTACAGACCCCACCATTCAGACTGGCAGTGGTTACAGACCCCACCATTCAGACTGGCAGTGGTTACAGAACCCACCATTCAGACTGGCAGTGGTTACAGACCTCACCATTCAGACTGGCAGTGGTTACAGACCTCACCATTCATACTGGCAGTGGTTACAGACCCCACCACGCAGACTGGCAGTGGTTACAGACCTCACCATGCAGACTGGCAGTGGTTACAGACCTCACCATTCAGACAGTGGTTACAGACCTCACCATGCAGACTGGCAGTGGTTACAGACCTCACCATTCAGACTGGCAGTGGTTACAGACCCCACCATGCAGACTGGCAGTGGTTACAAACCCCATCATTCAGACTGGCAGTGGTTACAGACCCCACCATT
>NW_011362011.1:0-2343 GCF_000735185.1 Notothenia coriiceps
AGCTCCAATAGCTCCAGCCCCCACCCTCCCTGTGAGCACAGTGTGCTCTGATTGGTCGGGACGTTGTGAATCGCGCTGAGCTCCGTGGAGGTGTTGTTTCCTTGTTTAGCAACAGCGAAACACAGCCAAACTCACCCTGAGCACACACAAAGTCACAGCCGAAGTAAAAACAATAAGTGTGGCTTGATATTGAGTAAGAAAAAGGTTGATAAACGCTGTGAGAATGGGTCTGCAGAGAGAATTTCGCCGCGATCCCAACTGTCTTTTATCAGCCTGCAGCCAGGGAGGAGAAATCAGCAGAGCTGCATGCACTGAGTGTGTGTGTGAGGAAGTCCGTGGATTGGTCAATTTTGACCAATCAGCGGGGGCTTAACGTAACGGCTCCGCGGACGTAACGTAACGGCTCCACGGATTGGTCCATTTGGTTCCGGGTAACACATAACATCATGAGTTACCCGGAAGAATCAATGGACAGTGACGTATCTCCAACGAGGCGTTTTGGGGAGGTATTTTCTGTGTTAGAGTTTTACTCACTACAGGGTGTACTTTGAGGGTTTTGACTCTGCACACCGTTTACATCCATAAAAACCTTCATAACACACAAGGGGACGGGTAATAACCGGAAAAGTAGCAATACTAAATTGCAAAAATACTCTGTTCTTATCTTATTTAAATAAAAGTGCAAAGGTATTGGCATCAAAATATACTCAAGTACCAGAAGTAAAAGCACTAATTGTGCATTATAGCCCATTTCGGAATTGTATATGTTTAATAACTGGTTTATGATTATTAATGTTTTGAGTGTTTTTCCCACAGCTGGTAAATATATATACTGCTGCTGGATATTTTACCTTAGTTTACTCAATAATTGATTTTATATTTTGTATTAGCCAATAATCTAAATCTAAAAAGTATCTGGTAACTATAGCTACGAAAATAATTGAGTGAAAAGTAAAACATATAATGTCGGCTTCCAAAATGTAGTGGAGCAAAGAGTAGCATAAACTGAAAATACTCAGGTAAAGTACAAGTACACTTGTGTGCACTCTTAGGTACATAACTTAAGTAAATGTACTTTGTTACTACCCACCACTGCATGTCACTGACCGACTTGCCAGAGGTCCATCTGCCTCCTCATCAGCATGTCCACACCTCAGAGACCTCGGTGAAGGTGAGAACAGGACATGTCATTTATTAGTGTCTTTGCATGGAACGGGTGAGTGTATGTTTTATTCTGTGAAGCTGCTCATTGAGGGGAATGAGGAATCCTATTAACACCTTTCTGTAGAATAACACATGGCAGGTCAAGCACAGCTTCGGCCTATCTAAATATAGACAGAGGCTCCAGTGAGGGGGGGGGGGTGATAGAGAGAGGTAGAGGTGGAGGTAGCGATGGAAATTAACAGGAGAGAGGTAGAGGTGAGGACAGAGGGAAAGAGTGAGAAACTAAGAGAGATAAGAGACAGGCAGTGAATCCAACGCTGAAGAAAGTGTGTCCACACTAGAGTGCCCCCCCCACACACACACATGCACAATGACAATCACAGTGATCAGTGAGCGTTCCACTGTGTGAGATTGCGTTAGTAGTTCAATTCACTTCCAAATGTCTTCACACGGTTGTGCAGATATGAGTCCCAAACCCAGAAAGGATTCAGTATTTAACCCCTTCCAGTTCCCTCGTCTCAAAGTACATCTTTTTTTTAAACGGATTGTGGTTAGATTCCTAAAAATAAGTTTTGCTTTACGTGTCTCAAAAACAGCAGTTAGGCTTGGGCGGTATCATTTTTTTCATACCGTCATACCTTGCTGACATCATACCGTGGTATACGGTATATGACGGTATGACTTGGGTCGACTTGAGCGAGGTGGCGTTCGGCGGCAAATAGATGTTTCGAACGGTATATTATATGTTCGGTGTAAAATGCAGCCCGAGCCGGTAGACGCTCGCAAAGTGCCGCGACGTGCACGCAAGTGCAAAACAAGGGCTGCATACATGACACATTGTGCAAATGGCACATTTTGAGATCGGATACAGGACGCGTTTGTAGATGTCCGACGTTGTTTCCATTGTGAGCTAAGTTAACAATATATCATCATACATAAACATTTTCCGGGAGTAAATACTTGACTTATTGAATAAAGTTTGCTATATTCACTAACTAGTTTGGCAATATTATTCCGTGCATGTGTTAAAAACCTTATTTCCATTTGATTCATTGGATTACTCGCGTGAATGTTTAGCACGTAAATGCTTTCGTTTTTAAAACCGTCCGACCTCGACTACAAAACCATCAACCAGTTGCATAGGATTAAAAAATGTCAACACTCACTCACCCCGTCTTA
>NW_011362012.1:0-6435 GCF_000735185.1 Notothenia coriiceps
AAATGTCAATGAAGATGTCAGACTTAGTATATTTGTTAATAATTACATACAACACATGGAATTTGTGTGTGTGTGTGTTCCAAGTGAATCTGCGGCCCCCTGGTGGCCAGTACATCAATGATGTGGCCCCCACCACCATCAAAGTTGCCCATCCCTGGTTTACATGCATAAAAACCTTCATAACACACAAGGGGACGGGTAATAACCGGAAAAGCACGACATGGGACCTTTAAGTGCTTTGACAAAAAATCCATTAAATAATGTCATCTGTGGAAGCCGTAGTACTGTAAAAAGCACGACCAATAATTTTAGCCGGCCTGGCTAAAGTAACTGGATGGACTACCTGCCTGTCAGCCTTCCATCTGTGCACAAACTTACCTCGTGTCCTCATTGGTCATGTGCGCGTTCATGTGTGTTGGAGGAGGGGCTCTGTAAGGAAGTGGTAGATTTTTTCCGGCTGTGGGTGTTTCTCAATCTCGAGTGAAGCTTCTCCAGAGCCACTATTTCAAGCATACTACGTCATCGAGTGCCGCCGAAGTACTGTTCCAATGTCCAGCATACTTGGCCCGGCGTACTTAGTTTGGAGACATTTAGAGGCTGCACATGTGTAGACTCGGCGGTCTTAAAATCCCCACAATGCTTTGCGCACGGACCAATTTCCCCAAATCTGTGGCGGGAAATGTAAGGCATCTGGGTGATGCCTTCTGATATGATTTCTTCTGATATGATTTAGCATGTTTGGCGTGTGTTACCATTAGCATACCGCACCGCTTTCGGACAATGCCGACACACCGCCCTCGTCCGATCCACCACTCACACTCCATCGTTGTTGTAGTCCACAGGGAACCCAACATTTTCCCACACAGCTGATTTAAAAGAAGCAGGTGGGTCTTCTAGCCTCTGTGTGTTATCTGAACTCTCATTACTAACTTTTCTTCTTCTTGTATTTTGTTCGTTTTGTTGTGTTTTCTTCTTCTTCATTTGTTGTTTAAGGGCGGCTGGCAAACAGCTTTTAGGCGCAATAACGCCCCCTGGATTATATATAGTGTAATGGATACTGCCCTGAATGACAGACTTTTTTCCGAAACCGTGACAGTACGGGATGAATAGGAATACTGTTAACTTACACCCCTACCACTGATACAAATAACCTCTGTTTGTAAAGAGGACTTTTTAAAGCTAAAACCTAAAGCTAGAAAAAACATTTAGAAATATAGGGCAGTCATCTTGACCATCTGACTTCTCAACAGTTGAACGATTTGAACGCACTGTGTACTGGCATGCGTTCCATTGAATTTACTGCCACATGTCACTAGTTGAAAGCTGGTGTGACCGCGCTATAAGTAACATTTCCTGTTTAGTAAGGCTACTTCAGAGGCACCATGTTTGCTAACATTCAAACATCAAATTGGAATCCGGATCAAAATGGAGATAAAGGACCCTTAACCAAGTGTGACTGCTAGGGCCACTTACATATATGTTAGTACCAGTACATGAGCTTCTGCATCCCGATATCTACACACACACACACTCCACTTATTATCTCCCCCACCCCTCAGGCTCCCTATCCTCCTGTATCCATCCATCCATCCATCACCACAGCTCTTTTCCACACCACACATCCTTTCTCTCCTCTTTCCCCATGACTGGCGGGCATCACCCCTCTCCCTCAGAAACCCCCCTTCATGTACAGACAGACCGATAGTTGGATGGATGGCATGGACAGAGAACAGGTAGATTTTCCTCTCCACCTCCACGCTGTTACAATATCGAACGCCCACCCACTCCTGTCATCGCCTTGGTAGATTACAATTACACTCAGCCACTTCCG
Source organism: Notothenia coriiceps (assembly GCF_000735185.1). Classification (NCBI taxonomy): domain Eukaryota; kingdom Metazoa; phylum Chordata; class Actinopteri; order Perciformes; family Nototheniidae; genus Notothenia; species Notothenia coriiceps. Next base: position 1,832 of record NW_011362012.1, read on the forward strand.
AATAACCCTCCCTCTTTTTATTCTCTTTCTTTTATGTCCCTGAAGCTCCTCTCTCTCTTAGTCCATCTCTCCTGTGTTTCAGTTTTCTTTCTACCGCTGGCAAATAAGCAACACTGGCATGACGTTAACGATCAATTTAACAGTATATATCGAGCACAGTTCCCCGGAGAAGTTTGTAATCAAGAAGTGTATTGATCCAGTGTATTATTCTGTAGTTTGCTGCGAATGTTGGAACAAAGTCACATAATAACGCTTGATTATGGGCAGATACATCCAAATTTTAGAGCGAAAAAAGAGACAAAGAAACACTCATACCTGGAATTGAGTTTCTCCAGAGAAGAAACTGACTGATTTTCTTTTTACCTTGACAAAAATATTCAAGTTGAATCTATGTCGCACTGAGCAAGCTGCGTTCAGATGCATCATGAAGCCAATTTGCAGGTTGCTTTGACATCTGGGCGTACTTTGCAAGTTGTGTATTTGACTAAGTTCGTAAGATGACTTTTTAGCATGGGATGTTTTTTTCTGTGAATCAGTTCGACAGCTCAAATAATCTTACGAGGAAGATTCCTTTGGTAAATGTCCTCCATTGTGCATTCAATATTGTCATACAAGATCAAAGTGTTGTTTCATTGACTTTGGGGGACTTTGACAGAATCATGGCACTCTGATAGAAGCACGATTCAAGTTCAGAGAGGAGGTTTTACGCAACCAGACAACAGAGATGAGCAATGCCGAAAAAGAGAAACTCAATTATCTGATGCAATATAAAGTACACTTAAAGTGATACTTTCCTTTTCAGGTGGGCCTTTCTTTCTGCTGATACTGTGGTGTGTTTTTCTGAACTTAGGGGGCATCACCTGGTGTTGTTGAAAATAAATGCATGACAATCTGCACAGAGAAATCAAATGGGGTTTAACTTTATTAAAGCATGATTCTGAATTATTGGCCTGAATTTTCCGACCCTTAGCCGAAGCATCGACAACACCGCTGTCACAGAGAGTCGCTGTGGTCTGTATAACTTGCGCTACACAGGGCATATCATCTCTGCTGCTTTCATACTGAGAAAACGTCCTGTTCCTACAGCTGTGACCTTGTCCACTATCTCCCAGTCCTGTGCAACTTTAGGAAACTGCATTTCCTCAGTCTTCAGCACAGCATCAGGGTAGTTATGGTTGAGGTAGTGATGTCCAGTGGTTTTCAGTCATGCATGTCTCTTGTGCCTATGTCTCTGCTTTTTTGCCTTTTCATAACCATGCGATTCATGGTAAACATCTGCGCTTGTAGTACAGGAGAACGCGTTTTTACCAGTTTTTACGTGTTAAGGTTTCCGGATTAATTGCGAGCACTTAAGCGTAGTGTTAACAACCCTAATCTATACCTATATCATAGATATTAAAAAGTAATGTACCTTGTCAGTACTATAGCTGTTTCTTTACACATTGTTAGGAGTTGTTCTGAAATTATTCCAAACTAATTCATCATGTTTCTTTGCGATCAGTTAGGCGCAGAGATCAACTGAGTGCAACTCTGATATGGATGCGTCAATTCTCACCAACTTCAGCATTGTTGAGTTGAAACTGTGCATGGCATCAAGGCAACCTGCAGTGCTCTGGAGAGCAGGTATACCACAACACCTTATTGCACTGTTGTTGGAGCGAGGAGCAGGCCAGCTGTGCAGGATGCGCTCAACAGCTGGCAACAAGCCTGTTTGCAAGCTCAAACTATAAACGGAATTGTTAAAAATCCCTTCTTTATTGGCATCATTAAAGAAGTCTAACAAGACATTTAGATGCCTTTTGGATACATGTTGTGGCCCTTGTTTAAAGTGTCATATCCAAAATTACTAGGGTTATGCAGCCAGGTCATAGAGAATCACCTGCGTTATCTTTTTGTATTAAGATCAAAAGGAAGAAGAAGTTAATTAAACTTCTTGTTAGCACTGTCTGTGGTCGTGTGGTTGTGTGTTGCTGAGGTTAACTCACAAAGTGCTTATCTTAGCTCAGCTGCAATTACAAGGCTCTCTATAGAGGAGTCCTTATCTGGAGTGTTTTCTTCAGTTGCTTGTCCAAAACCTTGTGTGTGTCGAACTGGTAGCAAGACACCTGTCTGCTCGTCCCTTCAAATTTGACAGGGAAAGAATGCTGACAACGCATTCAGCTGTGACATTTTCTGGGCACACTTTGAGAAATGCTTTGTTTCTTCTATGAAAGTTATTTAACTGCAGATTTCAGGATATAATTAATAAGGATTTGCAACTTTTTTATGCATTTGATTGTGGCTCAGGCTGCATTTTTCTTTACAAAAGTCTAAGAGAGTATAGTAACTGAGCCCGACCCAAACCCGACGCGCATTCTGGCATTAGTTGACCTGAACTTGGGTCAAGATGCTTATTGTTAGAACTGCGTTTATGCAAGTAAAGCACATTATGGCTCAAACTGTACCGTTTATATGTAGAGCTGTTGGAATATAGAGTTGTTTCCAGAGCAGCACACTCCAAAGTGGAGCTCCGGCCAGTAGGTCCTTCATTTGTTTGTGTCCTCACACTTAAGTTTTTTCAAAAGAAACCCTTGAAGAACCATGTCAGGACTAAACCCAGCAATAATAATTGTTTGAATCTGGCCTGACCTGTTGGCTTCATACGGGTATCCATAATCTAGTCCATAGTGGCTTTGGTTTTGCAGACTGTGAATATGTTTTAAAACGCTGTTAGTATTGAGATAAAGATAAGTGATTGAAAACGGCATGTCTGTTATAGAGAGAAAACTGAGAGCAGCAGGAAAGTGAGTTGACTGACTGGGTTGTTGTATTGATGGAGTTAATATGAAATTATGTAAAATTCATCAAGACAACCGGTTAACATTAAGGAGTTTGTATGAACTTGGAATGAGGGGAAATTAAGAAAAACTGTGGTTCTAATACAAGCCTGTATCAACAAAGGCCTGGCTCTCTTGTAAGATGTTCTATGGTCGCTTTTCTAGTGCACCCAACAGCAAGCTGAAGTAGTTCACCTTGATGATTGTGAAGTTTTCACTGATGAGTTAGACATGGAGCCCTTTTCAGCTCTGTGGTACTATTTGTTTTCTTTCTACATGCCAAAGGGAACTATTGGCACATTTCCTGTATTAGTATATACCCTAAATGTGTTGTCTAGGAGCCGTTTTGGGATATTGTGAGTGCGTCAAACTGTAAAATATTATGCTTTTTGGGGGTTTCCCTTGCTTGTAGTATGTTGTATAGGTTTTTGTGCATGTATATGGTCTTCAAAGGTGCAAATATCAAAGTTCCCTCCAGTGGGAGTTTCTCTCCCACATACTCCCCCCCTGCCTGAAACGTCTCCATTGGACTCCTTTGTTTACATGATGAAATCACTTTGTAACACTCGCACTTCTATTGGCTGAGATGTTACACTAAGGGGCTGGACATTTCCGACACATCTCTAAGCGGCTGACCAATCAGAACAGAGCCAGCCAGCTAACCCAGGGATTCCCAAACTTATCAGCCCGCGACAGTGCCAAAATAACAGTGCCAGATTTTTATTTATTTAAGTTTTCCGCACTCTCGCGGGAATATCTCCACAATGGAGCGAGCTTAAAGGTGACCTATCATGCAAAATGCAATTTTGTACGTCTTTTATACATGAATATGTATCCCCGGTGTTCCAGGGAACTCACCAAGTGTCAGAAAACACAACCCTCTCTATTTCTACTTTTATTATATTTTCTATTTTCCTCCATACCCAAATCTCTTAAAAAGGGGCTGCAAGGGATCTGATACAGAATGATCCAGATTTGAACACTTCTGTGACGTCACAGAAGTGGCGCTACGGCTATTGGGCCAACTCCACCAATCAGGAGGAGACAGCCACGGACATTGCCGTTCGAAAGCGCTGGAGACGCTGTAGTACATATGCCAGGCCTGTAGATGGTGCTGTTCTCACAGAATCAGCCCATGCAAAGACAGTGTTAAATTGAGCGAAATGAGGAATGGCTAAAATGCATGATCTGTTTGATATTTTGAAAAATAAAAAGTATAAATATGCCTTATATAGGTATGGTCCTACACTATATTATTCAAATATAGCATGATAGGTCCACTTTAAGTTTCACTTGTTTGTACCATTTTCAGGCGATTTGTAATCTGTTCTAGAAAAACGATATGTTTTTTAGGATTTCAAGAAGCATATAGAACAAACAATGGATGTATTTTATGAATATTTATCCATGCTGGAAGTAGATTTAGATGTTTTAGGAGTGAGATAGAGATTATTATCTAATAGGATTCCGATGAAGCATTGCATGAAGTCTGTTGATGAATCAGAGGCTGTTGTTGGGGCTGCATAAAAGTTTTTTTATTTTTGTTTTGTAGGCAGACCATGCAAGCCAGCCCGATGGTCACCATGGTTCATGTTTTAATAGCATTTTTACAAAAAAAGCCGAGGCGAGCCTAACATGTGAAAAAAGGGCTTAGACCTCAGAGAGTTAAACTTGGGCATGCGACCATAGTTTTACTGTATTTTGTTTTGAAAATCCACAGCAGAGGTTTGTGTCGTACACGTGCGGTGTATTTTGCAAATCTCTCAGTAGCCAACGATCTGTGAGTCT
>NW_011362013.1:0-2392 GCF_000735185.1 Notothenia coriiceps
ACCACAACGGTAAACTGCATTGGAGTCTTTGCTCTAGGCGTAGTGTGTTCTCTGACAGTAATACGCCGGCCATAATGTCCCTGTACCCGCATAGTGCTCTCCTTTAGATAGCACTCCCTGCGATTTATCCCTCTCATCTGCGCATATTCAAAAAGAGGTATAAAGACACAATTCTCACACGCTACAGGGATGAAACTGCTAAACCATAACTGTTTATATTCTTGTTTTGTATTCTATTTATGAATTTGTGTTTGTATGAATTTGTGTATGTACATATGTAGGCTATATATATATAAATATATAGAGACCATTCTCCTAACTTGCCTGTATATATTATATGAATGATTATATAAATTATTCAAGGTTAAAGTATACATTGATATTGTACTTTAACATATATTAAGATGTAAAAAAAAAAAAAAAAGGGAGAAGGGATTGGATTAAATAAGTGTAAACTTCTTCCGACCCCTTTTCGGACGTTAATTAGCTAAAGCTTTGTTGTTTATTGATATCAGACAATGATACTACAGATTATTCAATTATTAATGAAATATTTCGTTTTGTTATTGCATTCATTTGTATAGTACTGTATCATGTCTGTATCGTCTTTTGTTTCATTTGTATTTTCTTTTGTTTTACACGCTCGAAAAAAATAAATAAACTAAACTAAACTATAATTGGAAGAATTGTGTAACCCTTTTAATTGAGTAATAGTGGAATCAATTAGCAAAATTAAAAAACATGTACTGTGAGTTTTAGGTCTAACCAGACACAGAATACACAAACCAAACATTGTGTATTCTGTACACATGTAAACACCTATACATGTACACCTTAAAATGTGTACAGAATAACCACACCAGACACAGCATGTGGATCGGTGAGCTTCAGAGGAGTTTGTAGGTGTATCTTTTTTTTATTTGAACAGAAAAGTGCAAGCCCCTTCCCTCCTGCTTCTAGTCTTTATGCTAAGCTAGGCTAACCAATTCCGATATTAGTTTGACACTAACACACAGAAAATATGCGCTTGAAATCAAACTATAAATCCATCCATTGGAAAAAGTAGTGTATTTTTTTTCAAAAATGGTTAAACTATTTCCTTGCACTGAATAACGTAGGCAGACAAAGGCATGACCAAGTCTTGCCTGGCTTAACTCAACACCATCTGGGCTGTTTGGTAATAACTTTTGGCCACAATAAAGCAGTCATTGTTGTTTTTATTAAGTGACGGCGTGTATCTCTCTGTATATCCTATTCATCTGTTGTGTCCGTTGACCTGTGCCCCGCTGCAGGATTTGAAGAGGGTGCTGTCCTTCCCCCCGTACCCCGGGGACTACTTGCACCCGGTGGTGTACGCCTGCACTGCAGTCATGCTGCTCTGCCTGCTGGTCTCCATCATGACCTATATCGTCCACCACAGGTGAGGAGAACATTTATTAAAAGCTCGGTTTTTTCAATCTTCACACAACTTGCAAACAACCAAGCACAAGGCCATGACTGCATTTAAGGAGGGAATTGTCTGTTGTGCACTCTGAACTCTGTGCCTTTAGACATGCTCAGTCACCTAGTTTGAGACATTCTGCGGTCTCATCCTGTCCATACTGACCCTGCAGTGATCCCCTCTTATCATGACTTCAATGTTAGATAAAGGGGACGAAGGTAAGTCTTTTTAAAATAAAAATATTTTAACACAATGACACCATCCTGAAACCGACTGCCATAGCAATACTGTATGTTCAAGAACATTTTTGTGATATATTTATTTTCAGACATTTAACAAAATCCTGTCTTATAGCTATGTAAACAAAATAAAAATGTTATGCTGTTTAAAAAGCCTTAACATGGTTCTAATACTCAAACTGGACTTTTAAATGAAGTACATTTCTTTATATAGCTTAAAGGGGACCTATCATGCAAAATGCACTTTTGTACATCTTTTATACATGAATATGTGTCCCCGGTGTGTCAGGGAACTCACCAAGTGTCAGAAAACACAACCCTCTCTCTTTTCCTCCATACCCAAATCTCTAAAAACGGGGCTGCAACGGATCTGATACAGACTGATACAGATTTGAAATATCTCTGACGTCTGAAACGAGGAGCTCCGCCTATTAGGGATGGGAACGATTAATCGAATATTCGAAATTATTCAGGTATTGGAATAATTATTAATGTATTCGAATATGAGTTATGAATATTTTTATAAATTTTTGGGAGTGATGCCTAAGTTGATTACATATTATCAAATTGAATAATTCAATGTATACGACAGTGCCATAGCTAAATGTGTTAGTTGACGTCTAAAGGTATGTTTTGCTCCGCTCACAGGTCCCTTACAGCGGGCAGAGCTGCAGGTGCTGGTCTCTCTCTCTCGCGTTCGGTTATACTTCAC
>NW_011362014.1:0-3242 GCF_000735185.1 Notothenia coriiceps
AATAAATTGCCATTTATACCCATATCCGCCAGCGGGTAATATTTACCTCATAGAAAATGCACCGTAAACATGACGTGTTGCTATAGCAACGCCTTTTGTCTACTGCGGTTCCTTATAGATAGAGAGAGAGATAGATATATTGATAGAGAAAGAGAGTGATAGATATATAGTTATAGATAGTGTAACATCTTGGATGACTGAGCTCACGTTGAGGACGTAATGCATGTGTGTAGGTTACGTGCCAGTTGAATAAAGATGGACACTCGGAATGAGAGAAGTAGTCCGCGCCGTCTGTTTATGTAGACAATTATATGTTCATAGAACAGAACATTACAGATGGATCGATAGATAGAGAGAAATTGAGAGATTTGTACCTAAACAAAACACAAGTCTAACACCAAGCGTTTAAATCAGCACTTGTAGCGATATTTTATACTTCACGCTATCTGCACAAACTATGTCATCTGAAAAGCTGAGAGTCCACAGATTCTATTGGTATAAATGTCATCCCTGTGCGATCAAAACTCACTGTTCTGTATGATAAATAAAATAACATTGTACCTTGCTAATAAATAGCGGGTACATTTTACCCGTTGGCGGTTTTAGGTATACAGCGACCTCTGGCGGTTCTAGTGTTAAAAAAAAAAGTAAACTAATAGGATAATGTTTAGTTTAATATTACTAAAATGACTACTAGAAAATACGACTTTGGTTCCACGTTCTGGTTTCTATAGGTAGAATTGAGAAATCAGGTTTGTTGGAATTCAGGTCACAAATATTCTGTGTAAGGAGCAAAGGAGCCAAAATGCAAATTTTTTAATTGAGCTTCTTTATTTTCAAAAAGATTAGCTTGTAAAACCTTTATTTCCTAGACGTCATCTCTCTACTCGAGTCTGATCTTCAGGTTGCTAATCCCGGTAAGTGTACAGAAAAGGAAGTCTTTGCCTGGATTTCTTTTGCCTTGGGTTTGAAACAGAAAAAAATAAAGTTTTTTACATTTTTTTACATGAGTTTTTCATCTGAAGAAGTTATTTCAGTCAACGCTACAGAAAATGTGGCTTCTAGGCAGCCATCAATCCTCCTAAAAAATAATTCTCCTTTATCTACCTTTTCCCTTTAGGACTACGCTCGATTAACCGGGTCAATCAATAAGTGATGAAAGCTTTGCCAAGATATACAAAGCAACCCTCTTTCCACAGAATGAACTTAAGCCTTCAAAATCTTCTTTTCTTCATGGCCAAACTTCAATCTTTCTTTACTCGATATTTTCCCCCACACCAGGTGAGTTATGTTGAGCTAATTGTGGCAGACAGTAAATCAATAGAGGGTTGGATTAGGTTGTATTGGATCACATTTAGCAAAAAGATAACTTCAGATAATCCACGCGTCGCGTACGCACACATAAACACAGCTGGCTTGGGTTGAGATAGAAGCCGGGGGATCACATTAATTAAAATGGATAAGAACCCAGGCAGTGCATGCACAGATAAAAGCAACAGACAAAATTCAGCTAGGAGCCAAAGGGCAAAAGGTTACACGGTGAAATGATTGTTTCAGACATTTGGAAATTACCTTTTGTAACTTTTATAGCATTCGCAAAGTCCCATGGAAATAAAACATTTATAGGATGTGGGACAAAGGGTTCGGAGGCATGTAGGAATTGTTGCGAGGCCGGTGGGAGTTAGGGTCATAGATTCCCAAAAATCAATATTTCTTCCACCAAAACATTGTGACAAGCCGACGTATGTCCAGTTTCATATATATCAAAGGTTGTGTTTCTCATATCACTGTTAAGAAGGTACATCAGGTGAGGGTTAAGGTAAAGATATCCTTTGTGGCTCACTTTCCAATAAAATAACACAACAAAAAGGGATACACTGTTAAAACACTGAATGTAAAAGCTGGCCTCTACCATTGGGAATCAGGAGGACTATCAGTTTGACACCTTACAATATCTAGATTGCATGTCAGCAATGTCATCATGTTCCCTGATCTCAGCCATTAAGGTCTTACCAAAAGGAAATTGTCAACACTTCATGTTTCAAACTTCAGATTTACTGATCAAACCGTCATTGGGTTTGAAACAGAAAATAATTCTCGTTTAAATGTTTTTTTGCTCCGCGGGGGCTTGTCAACTTTTGCAAGGCCCCCAATTTGATTCCTCATCAACCCCAAACTACCTCATTTAAATTCAAAACCTTCAGTTATCTAGGACCTATGAGCAGTTCGATTGGAGTTGTAGATGGAAGGTCAGTGTCTTGCTCAAGGGAATGTCGATAGTTCTAACCGAATAGTGTTACTCATCCAATTTTAGCACCCACACTTTTCCCTGTCCCATGAAGCGCAGGCTCCTGAATGCACCGCTGAGAATATCATTGACTCACATACAGACTAAATCACCTGTTTAAATAAAGACTCTTTTTTGCAAGGAGAAAATGAAAATGAAGGATGACACAACTGAGACAGACACAAAGCAGGTGCTTCATGTAGGTCTACACGAAGGGACAAAAAAGAGAGGAGTTCAAAAGGGGGAAGAAAAAAGACAGAGAGGCAGCAGAGTACATTTGGATGATCGAGGCAAGAAGAAAATACTTAAAGGTCCCGTGTCATGGCCATTTCTACTGATCATAATTCCATTGTTGAGGTCTACTAAAGTAAATGTTATTGTGCAATTTTCCAAACTCACATTGGTTTCTCATACAGCATCTCTGTATATTATGTGTATTCACTCTCTGTCCTACACACCTTGTTGGAGCTCCTGCCCCCCCACCCCCTCCCTGTGAGCCCAGTGGCCGTCTGCGATACAGCGAAACCAGAGTTCCCGTTAGAATATTTTTTCGCAGGTCAACATGTCCGTTAAAGTTTAAATCTTCTGGACAAAATTTCAAAAGTGCCGTCAAAGGTCTTCTTTGTTATTTATTGACTTTTAAAACAAATTGATATGATTCGATATTAAAGAAGCTAATTATAGTAGATTAACTACATTATTCAAACGTGTACAGTAACTTATAACACAGGAATAATAAACGGAGCGCTCTTTTCCTCTCCTGACAGCCCGTCAGTATCATGCAGCTCGCGGATCAGTAATGAGTGACCCGACCAGGCCCGGCTCCAGGATGAAATTACTGAGGGGGCTGTTAAAAAATCCGAGGGGGCGTTCTTTTTTCTTACAACAACGAAAAATACTGGCAATGTAATGAATTGACACACCAGGCTTTTTTCCTTCTCACTGCTCTCTCTTT
>NW_011362015.1:0-7091 GCF_000735185.1 Notothenia coriiceps
GAAATATTTCTGGAAGCTGACTTTCAGGGCTGAGATGTGATCTCTCATACATCTCATTCAACGCTGTGTTCTGCAGCTCATTGGTCTCGATGAATGCCTTGAGATTCTCAAATGAGTCGATATACCCACGTTCTAGTCTCCTGCCCCACATGTCCAGTTTCCGTGTGAAGGATTGTATCTTGTCTGCCAGGTGTGGAAGGTGTGTATTGTTGCCCTGCAACTGCAGATTCAATTCATTTAGCTTCACAAACATGTCGCTTAGGTAGGCCGGTTTCATGAGGAAGTGTTCATCATTAAACTTGCTGGCAAGGTCGTTCCCCTCCTCCTCCAAGAAGATTCTGATCTCATCTTTAAGCGCCCGCACCCTGGACAGCACTTTTCCGCAAGAGAGCCATCGGGACTCGCTGTGAAAAAGACCAGCTGTGTACTCGGAGCCCATCCCCTCGCACAATGCGGAAAAAAGGTGAGCTTTCAGCGGTCTTGCTTTGATGTAATTGACGGTGGTTATAACATCGGACAAAACGGCATTAAGCTCCGGACTCAGCTGCTTTGACGCGAGTGCCTCTCTGTGTATTATACAGTGCGTCCACACTGCTCTCGGTGCAACGCGCTTGATGAGCGCCTGTAGCCCTCCCCGTGTTCCTGCCATTGCCCGGGCACCATCTGTGCAGATCCCCACACAGTCCTCCCATTTCATTTCGGCTTCACTCAGACAGGTGTCGATTATTTTGAACAGTTCATCAGCTGTTGCTCTCTTTCGGACATAGTTGCAAAATAGCAAATCCTCGCTCAGCTCATCTGTATCCACGTATCTGACATACGCAATTAAAAGACAGTCCTTGTTACTGTCTGTAGCCTCGTCTACTTGGAGCGCAAAGTGTTTGTCTTTTACTTTCTCAACAAGCTGCTCTTTCATGTCTAGCAATAGTGTTGTCGGACAAGGGGATGGCTTTGAGTTTTTGGCCAGTTACCTAGTCAATTAAAGTTGAAACCATGTCTATAGCGCAAGGGAGTATGAGCTTCTCAGCGATGGTGTGTGATTTTTTAGACTGGGCGATACTATAGGCCACTTTATACGAGGCAAGTTGAGCATTAGATGTGACAGATGCTGTTTTAACAAAGCAGATCTGCTGACCACGATATTCTTGAAGTTTTCTCTGAAAGAAATCAAGGGGGTTGTTCACATCATTGGGGTGTGCGGTCTCCAAGTGACGTTTCATCTTGTTTGGTTTCATGCTCGCTACTGTTAAGATTTTGAGACAGAGGACACACTGGTCGTTCCTCCCCACCTACCACGTTAGATGTGAAGCCAAGGGAGATGTATGACTCATCATACTTCCTTGATTTGGGCTTAGGTGCTGCAAGGCTTGTCGTAGGCTCATCCACTTTTCTTTTAACTGACGGCCGTGTTAAACACTTCTCCATTTTGTAGATTTTTGCGCCCCACAGTTTGAAAACCACTGGATTAGGCTAATATCAGAGACAGTCCTGTATTCTAAAGCAGGGATGTCAAACATCTTCACAAATGTAATGGAGATTTTCTTAACTTTTATGTATATACATATATATGTACAAAATACATAAAAGTATATATATATATATATAAAGAGAGATTGTATACATTTACAAGGTAGGGGGATTACTTAAACTTCTTCCTTCATAGTTCCCACATTAGTTGTTATGCTGGTGTGTCAGGATTACTGCACACCTGTGGAAATGAATGTTATATCATTTCAAGATCTTGAAAAGTTGTTTTGATCATAAAGGAAAATCCTATAGTGTTCAGTTTTGTGTCTTTGTAGATACACTATGATCTGTAAGAGTCATTACATTTTTTTTTTTTATTGTACTTAAGAAATGTCAGGTTGTAATGTTTTGTAAAAAGATAGTTCATTAAATGTGAAAATCTTCAGAATGTATTTTTTGCAAAGGGAACAATTTGGAGTTGTGGTTATGTATGGGTTATTCTGCTATGACGTTACTGGTCAGGCCCACATGAGATCAAATGTGGCCGTATGTGGAACCTGAACTCAAATGAGTTTGACACCCCTGATCGAAAGTATCCATCCGTTATCTGTCAGCACTCCTCAGAGAGCTTCAGCAGGGACTGTCTCCCCCAGCTGAGACATGTCCATGCTAACGTTCACCTGCATGGCAAAGGACTGTTAGAACCCACACTGCTAACCCAGAACCCTGTTACTGTGCCAGTCCCATGTCCTTAGTATGTGCCACCAAATGTTGGGTAACAGCCTTCCTGCTCTCTGCCCCTGCTGGACTTGGCTGTCAATCTAAACACATCACATGTGTACCTGCAGTTCTCTGCTCACTAACTCAATAAGACACTTGGGCACAGATGTTTTCAAATAAAAGCATTCCAGCTACTAAAATGTCTTGATCCCTCCCTTCTACTTATAACATGAGCCTCTGTGACCTGCACTATATCTTGCTTAATACAGTATGTTAATGTTCCTTATCCTCCAGTTGCTCTCACCTCTTCTACTTCCTGTTCGTCAAGTCCAGGATCAAACATAGAGCCCAGGTAGGTGAGGTGGAAGATGGCCAGGAGGCTGAAAACCAGGTTCAGCAACATCACCCAGTAGTCCTGCACACAAATGAAGAAAAAATAACTGTGAAACAGACGCAATCTTTTAACCCTCGATATTCTGTTGGGAAGCTGGCCTGACTCTTTAGACCAGCAGAAGGCTAAACAATGCTTTGTTTGGTAACTCTAAGAGACCCAAAGAAGCATCAGCTAACCACTGGTTCAACATTATTTAGTCATTCATCTGTAATAAACATTGTCTTTTATTTAGCCATCTATTCAAATGTTAAAAATGTAGAAAGTGTCATCATTTAATTACAATTGGCAGTAGTAGTAACAGTAGATTGAAACAGATGAAACGCTGTTAAAGCACTGTGATCTAAAGCTGTCCTCTTCAGTTGCTGGCCTGGGTTTGTCACAGTCAGATTGAAGTTGAAAAATATAACAGGCATTCATATTCCACCTGCAGCTGTTTCTCTGCAAAGTTAGGATTTATAAAAACTAAGCTTGACAGGAGAACGTGCGGACATTCACAGAGACCTCGACACATGAAACTGAAAGAAGGAGAAACGGTCTGATATTACTTTACCACCTTTTACCACACTGAAGCCACTAGCAACCCTGTACAAACAAACCCTCAAAGTACTGGACCAGAAACCTAACCGCTCCCATCACTGTACCATCCTCAACAAGCATAACATCCTGAGTTGGGAAGATTTAATAAAGTATAGGAACATCGTTCTGGTGTACAAAATCCTGCACAATACAGCCCCTCCACCTCTTAACTCATTGGTTACTCAACGTTACAACATCAGACTGACCACTAGAAGCTCCACACGTGCACCTATCAGTCCCATTCAGGAAGAGTACTTTTGGTAAGTCATCATTCTCGGTCACAGCAATACAAAACTGGAACTCTCTACCCACTCAAATCAAAGACATACATACACATACCACCTTCACAGCTCACTTAAAAACATGGTTCACTGAGAACTACACCTGCACACACTAGTCAGTGTTGAGTATGGCGTGAGTGTTACATGTTGTGTTACATGTTGTGATCATGGATGTTGCCCCTCGTTTCTGTTATGTGATTGTGATGTGCTATATGTGACATGTACTGTATGTAGGCTGCTGTACTGTTAGTTAACTTGTGTTCTTTATTGTCTCTTTTTATCCTCACACGGTCATCTTGTCTTTCCTCCTTTTTATTTTATATATATTTTCTTATACTAATGCTGTTGGTTATTATTCCTAATTTTAAGGCTGTCTATTACCATCTGCCGCCGGGACAACAGCTGGAAATTAGCCATTTCGGCTAAAGCTGCACCATTTTACTGTTTTGTGACAGTTCCAACAATGGGGACTGTCCACGACACTATAAATAAATAAACTAAACTAAACTTCCTACATATCATATATCAAGAGTTCATTTGTAAAGCCAATCTTACAACGAATAAATAAACGCCTGTTTGACACTCCCTGTGTGCAAAACAAATACCGATAGAATGCTAAATACCACCAGAGATAACAGGTTTTGCAAAAGAACCTCTCAAATGTGTTCTGCAATTGATAAACAGTACTTGCACGTTATGAAATGTACTCTTACAAGTCACAAGGTGAACATTGGAACACTTTCAAACGGTTACATTTACCATGAGACAGTTTGGGTGCCTCAGCAGACACCTACGAGTGCAGAGAGCTCCACAACATCTTCAATTCAAATCTATGATATTAACACTATTTAGGTGGAGGCTTCAGATAAGGCCAGAGGGTGTGATGATTAAAGTGTGTTTTATTAAAAAGGGGACAAATTCTTATGCTGATTCATTTATATCAATCTATCTTTAAAATGATATGCGTAGAGCCCAATATGACAAATTACAATAGGCTCCGGGAGCTTTACAGTCTGCAGCATAGACCCTTCAGATCAATTCCCCTGAAACTGTTCATCATGGCAGCCATAACTGCTTTACAACAGATGCACAGAATTTGCCGTTGATAAGTAGATGTCTGTTTTGAGCGAAGCTGTACCTTCTTGTGCTGATGGCTGCAGTCGGGGGGGCAGGGCCTGGAGAGGACACAGGCACTGAAGATGGAGGCAAGCTTTTTTCTCAGAACTGAGGATGAGAAAAATCAACAACCTTATTCATTGAGGTGTGAGAACCAAACCCCATTAAAGCAATCACACATGCTGGGAGCACACAAGGACCTACATGGGAAATGTAGTCTTTTTTAGCCTCTTGACTACAGAGGTCATGATAAGGTAAACATATTTACCTTTTTTTTACAAAAAACTAAAGACTGGCTATAACAGTAATAGTTGTGTTCAATAGATCAACGTTCTCTCTTGAAAACTCCTATTAACAAAGCTGATATGGAAAAGGAGGATTTAAATAAATTCCTCTTTAGAACTCCACAAGATGAAAGATGAAAGCAGCAGCACAAACACAGGAGGTTCAGTGAGTGCATTCACCCGTACCATGTTCCACATATGTGATGAAGCCCAGAGACAGCAGCACAGCGCCCAGATGGAAGCTCAGCCCCTGAGAGAGCACAGGGGGGGTTTGACAAAACCAAATCCAGTCACAATACAAAAAACATACAGCCCAAGACTACTACAAACAAAACAACAATTAAATATTCAAATTTGGACATAACCACTATAGGGCCACAGAAAGGCCATGAAGAAATACATCTGCAGGGCGAAATATATATATATTTTACTGTGTATACATATACACAGTAAAACAAACATAATCTGTGAAAGGAGGATCATTGGGGTTTTGTAAAGCTAGAAACTAAAATATGTTACTGAAAGCATTTGAGGCAAGGCTATGAAGAAACAGATCCCTGATTTATGTTTGACAGTTTGATTGGAGGTGACAAGCAGTGATTAGGCGCTTTCACACCGACTACTTTTCCCAGGAATAGTTCCCGGAACTTTTATTTCCCGGGACTATCTAGTAAATCGCGTTCACACCGGAATAAGTCCCTGAGGGAGCCGCTGACATCACTTCTTCTTCTGCTGCTGCTGCTGCTTTGGGTTTACTGGCAGGCTGCAAACCACTTCACGGCGTATACTGCCACCCAAAGTCCCCGGCCGGAAGTACCCGGAGTTGTCCCCGGAGTTGTGTTGCCATAAGTTAGTCTCTCTCCGTTGGTGCGCTGGGCTAATGCTAATGCTAATAATGCAATTCGCCCAGTCAATCAGAAATTGGAACCTTTTTCTCCCCAGGAAAGTCCCTGCTCTCTAGCAGGGACTGAAAAGGGGGGAAAAGGTTCCCGAAAAAAAGTTCTAGTTCTAGATCTTTTTGGTGTCAACGCAAAATCCCAGGAACTATCGGAACTATTCCTGGGAAAAGTACTCATTAGTACCTAATGTTGATGAACTGACAGGCCCAGAGTGTTATTTGTCTGACCCGGTATGGAAGAAATAATGTTTGAGCCTCTTGTTATTGTGTCATGTGGCCTGTTGTAGCCATTACGTAGTATATCATACGTTCACAAACTATATCCTAAAATAATATTAAAAGTATATTTAAGACATGTCAGATGATCAGTGGGGACGTATAATAGACCTGGTATAGGGCTGTACCCGAATATTCGACTATTCGAATATTCGTTCGTTGGCCAACTATTCGGGTTTCAATTTCATTATTCGGATATTCGTTTTTTGTTTTTTTTTTCAAAAAAAAAAAGATTTTTTCTTCTAAATGTATGCTATTAATAAAGGCGAATTGCCATATTCTTAAACTATATTTATACTTTTGAATTGCACTGTTAAAAAAATATATACAATCTCAGCCTGTGCTCCTGACATCGCGTTCACTCACAGTCACGAACGCAAACGGCACGCTTCACCTCGCTTCACCTCGTTTCACCCACAAAATGCCGAAGACTTCAGCTGTGTGGGACCATTTTAAATTGAACGACGGTAAGAAGAATATGTGCCAAATATGCGACAAGAAACTGGCCTACCACGGTCGCAAAACAACTCTGAAGTCACCTGGATGCTGTAAGTAGTAGCCTAGCTTAGCTTAGCTGTTGTCAAGTTGCCATGATGAAGCTGCTTTATCCGCCGTTTAAACAGTAACGTTACACATGATAAAAACGTGCACTTACTTTGCTTGGAAAATAGTTGCAAGCAAGCAACCAAATTGTTTTTTATATTCGTTTTTTAAATTTTATCCGAATAGTGAAAATAATAGGAGTAATGTGGGAACATATGGGGCTAAGGCAATTATTGGCATACAGTTTGTTCATTTATTTTTCGTTCTTCATTCATTTAAATACTGTTTACTGTATCGGTAACAACTTATAACAGAAATATGTGTTTTGTATCTTCAGGTTGTAAAACGTTAGACGGAATTTGGAACCAGATTTGGTCCCCGGGCGCTGCACTTCGGCTGGGTTAAATGCAGAGGACACATTTAGTTTTAATGTATGCGAGTACTGAGACAATAAATTAATATAAATCGTAATAGTATGCTCTTTCTGCGCTTCTGCTTAACAGCGTTTTGTCATGTGTCTCGGAGCGTGTTATGAA
>NW_011362016.1:0-7880 GCF_000735185.1 Notothenia coriiceps
ACACTATCATTCTTTCTCACACACAAAGTTTTCTATCTTGCATACACTACTAGAGTATTATTGTAGTATGATGTTGTCTGTAAGTGGGAATAATAGTGTATCAACGAAAGTACAGTTTGGTATGTAAGTAAGTTTGATTTATGGCCCAGACAAAAGTGTGTGAAAGAGAGTATGATTGTGCGTGTAAAAGTGTTTAGCAATATGTATGAATGTATATGTATATGTAATAGAGTTTAATTGTGTATGTGTGAGATTCTGATATTACTTGTAAGACCAAGTATGAGTTGTGAGCTAGACGGCCTCTCATGTTTCTCGTCTTCCTACTTCTCAGAGTCTGTCTGTCAGTCTGTGTGTGTGTGTGTGTGTGTGTGTGTGTGTGTGTGTGTGTGTGTGTGTGTGTGTGTGTGTGTGTGTGTGTGTGAGAGAGAGAGAGAGTGTGTGTGTGTGTGTGTGTGTGTGTGTGTGTGTGTGTGTGTGTGTGTGTGTGTGTGTGCGCGCGCATGTTGACATTATTTGTTGTTTTACATTTCGTACCTTAATATATAACAGCGTTTTATTATTTACTGGTACTCCCACTACATCTCTGGGAAGTGTTTGTGTGTGATCGTGAGAATTTTAACATCATCTAAACATCCTATCTTTGCATGAGTTTGTGTGTGTGTGTGTGTGTGTGTGTGTGTGTGTGTGTGTGTGTGTGTGTGAGAGTGTGTGTGTGAGAGTGCGTGTGTCTGTGTCTGAGAGAGTGAGTGTGTGTGTGTGTGTGTGTGTGTGTGTGTGTGTGTGTGTGTGTGTGTGTGTGTGTGTGTTTGTGTTGTACTTGAGTGTCTCCCCTAATAAAACTCCGCAGCAAGATCGAATGCCGCTCTCACAGCATAGTGGAAAAAGAGCACTGCAGATTTACTATGCTATCACCACACACACAAACTCTCTCACACTCACCCCTTGAGGAAAAGAGTTGTAATGGCCCAGTGCCCCTCCAAGGACGGGTGAGCAAAGAGAAGAGCAAGCAGAGTAATCACAGTTAAAGAGAGAGAGAGAGTGTCTGCAGGGAGGTGAATAGATGGACTAAAAGGGACAGAAAATGGTTTTGGTGCTGTGAAAATGGATGAGGATATGAGCGGAGTGGAACATCCTGTCCCATCCAACATCCTTCACACACACACACACACACACACACACACACACACACACACACACACACACACACACACACACACACACACACACACACACACACACACACACACTGGCTGTGGAGTGTTAGTGTTGCAGAGCAGTACAGTTGACAGATGAGAGAATCCAGGATACAGAGGTTGTTCCAGTACTCCAAAGAAGAGCATTTATTCCCTTTAATTCCTCAAATTTACTTCAAAGCTCACTTAACCTGAAGCTCCTCCACGTCCTCTGCACAGTATGCAAATATTGCCTTTTGATGTGACACCTCAAAAATTGAGTCTCAATTCTTAAAAGGTGGCACACACATTACTGTAATACCCATGAGTTACATTTGAATTCAAATAAACATGTCTGCACTGTTTTATCGGGTAACATTTCTCACCTATTTAATTTAATTCTGTTTTTGAAAATAACAAGAAGATACTGAAATGTGCAAAAGTAAACATGTTATTGGCTATTCTTAAAATATATATTGTGGTTAAGTGGGGGTTTTTTTTGTGCACGTATCGACAAAATATCTGTGTACATACTAATGAATTGTCGGCTTAAAGTGGAAACACTTTGAAGACACTGCGGATGTCAATAATTAACCATTACACAGACAATAATAATTTAGCTACTCATTGCTTTAGGTTTAACAGTGTATGAAAATAATAGTACATCTGTTAAGTAATCAAACAGACAACCCTTTGCAACACGTTAAAATAAAAATACTTTAACTTATTCAATGGGGGAGATGATGAGACAGCCGTTTGTGCTGCCAACACTGAAGTCATATGACGCAGCAGGGCGATGATGTTGCTCCTGGGAAACAACTAGAGCACCCCTCTACGAGCTAATGACCCAGAGACAGAGGTGAACACCTTTATGAGAAATAATCCCCCCTCTTTGGATACTAATCCTCCCGCCTGGTGGAGAGGTAATCAGACTCGCTTCTTGGGGCTGGACACTCTGTCTCTGAGCCGCGGGTCTCACAGTATGTTGACATGTTGCAATTTCTAAACAAAAACAAGTAAGCTATCCTCAAGGACAAAAAACGTATTTTGGTAATTATTTAATGGGTCAGAGACATTAATTCATTATAAATGGTTTATTTTATTATTTTCTATCCATGGTTAATGATCAATAAGATAAGATCAGATCAAATAAGATGGAACTTTATTTAACCCCTTTGGGAAATGCAGGCATTAAAAGCAGCAACAGTGTCAGAACAGAATGAGAAACAGGATTCACACAGGGTAAAAATAAAGATAAAATAGAATACAAATTAAAATATTAATACACCAAAAATAAAGTAACTATTAAAACAAGATATCACATTAAAACGTTTTGCATTTGTACGAACATTTTAAATATTATTTACATAAGTGTGCAAATATATTTACATAAACAAGACTATTTGTCAAAAATCTAAATTAACATCCTTCAAAGACATATGCAACTTTCATCCACTATAGTTTGGTATTCAGGTGACTTTCCTTGTGTCACAGTACAATACACAAGACCAAAACAATGTTTCTGTAGGAACTAGGAACAGCCAGCAGTTTCTTCCACCATCAGATCTTCTTCCCTCTGAGGAATAGCGACAGAGATTATGCATAGATGCAGGTTAGGGCAGGGAGCTACCGTGACTCCTGTCCCCACCAGAGGAACCCACAGGACAGTGTTTTCAAAACAAAGCAGAAGTCCATTTTAATCTGAAAAACACCATTTTGTAAGCAAGAAAACAACCGTACTTTAAATAATGAGTTGAAAGAAATCAAAGAGTGGCATTCAATGACTACAAAGACAAAGGACAAAACAAAGGGTTTGGTCTCTCAGTCAGGGGATATTTACTGCGGCCGGGATTCGCTGCCACTCAACACATTTTCTTTGATTGGTGATACCAGGGCTGTGGCTACCGAGCAATAAAACCTCAATCTCCTCCAATAAAGCCACAGCCTCCATTTCACACTCCATTAAGTTTCTCCTTCTGGTTCACAGTGTTCTCCAATCTCCCTTACAAACAAATAAATAGATTGATATGCATCTGTGTTCGCAGACATCTTATTTACCATGCTTTGTTATTATAGATAAGTTTACATAAGCAGATTTGTCTTTGTAATACTCAACCTGCCTGTGAGGATTGGTGCTCACTTTATAGATATTATTTTACCACTTTTATGTAACTTCTGGTAAACACATTTCCTCTTGTGACCTGGTGACACGACCATAACGCAGCGTAATGCTCAAGCTTGTGGTCATTGTTTTATTTCTGCAGTTCTTAAAGGTTGACGTGTTTTTAACCTAGATTCTTATCTCTAAGTTTGCTGTGCATTCACATTCAGTGCGGTGATGATGTTCTCCAGCTCACTTAATATTTTCTGTGTAGCTGAGCAATGTATAATTGAAATTAAGTTAGTGGACTCTATGGATATTGATGGCCAATGATATGAGTGAAATTGCTTTCAGAAAGGTAGACCAAGCTTTAAACTCAAGGCGAGCTTTATCCAACATAGCAGCCTGGTCGTCTACATCTTACCTTTCCGTATATCTAAGTCGTGGTGGATAATGTGCTTTATGTTCAAATGTGAGCAATTTATAGTACTATATTTTTCAATACAGGTACATTTTGTGCCGTTTTTTACATCAATTTAATAGCTTAAGAAGCATCCTGCTCTAAAAAAGCTATCACATTGAACCCTTAAAAAAATGTGTATCAGCAATTTGTTTTAACAAGATGTCTCAAGTCTTTCATCCTCTGGGTAGTGGGGATATCTCTTACAAATTGCATGGAAATGCACAAGCTAGTTGGAGGTATGTAAAACTGCACAAAGTGGTGGTCCGACTGATAGACTGAGTGACAAGCTGCTAGTGTGGCTAAAGATATCAGCTTGTAAACTTCTGTTTCCAGATTATAGAAAAATCAGAGCAGACACAAAAGACTACTGTAAAAGTGTAGCCTATATTTTCAAACAGCACTTAAATATGTTAAAGGACAGCATTTGTCAAATATTTTGAACCTGCATTTGTGATAAACTGCATAATGGAATTTGTACGTCCTTTGAGTCACATTAAAACATTTTAAATGACTGTCTTTAAGTAATATAGATAATAAAAGGTAGGTATATTAAGTAATAAAAGTAAATAAATCAGTGCTTCATAGCTTTGGTCTTTATATTAGGGGCCAAAGTGGATTTTCTACATAAGGATTGTGCCTCTCGTGGGTAACATTTATTCTTCCCAATGTGCAAAATGGTCTCATCTACAGAGATGTCAAGTTAACTTAAAGTACTTATTAGAGCCAATGTTGTGTTTTTATATATAATGCTATAAGTATTTACACATTCAGATTGATTTATTCAAACTGAGACACATTAGTTGAATGTGTCCTCAGGAGAAGCTATTAATATGTCGAAGAAGGTTTGTGCTGATGACAATGACATGACATTTAACAACATAAAAAAAGCCATCACTGAAACAAGAGAGGCCAGGCTGCTGTCCACCGTTAAAGCCTGTTCAAAATGCAAATTGCTCAAAATAAATGATGCTACTTGACAACTGCTACTTTACAAAAGGCACAAAGTGGCTTATTATAATAAAGTGTATAATACATGGTAAAGGCTAACTTGAGATGTTCAGTTCACTTCAGTGTATTAAAGTGGCAGGTGCCTGAATGTAGAACTAAACAAAAATAATTTTGGAAAGTTGTAACAAAGCAAAGAAAACATTTACATATCTTTATATATTTTCAATTTCATTGAAGTGTAAAAACATCTTCCACTTTAAAGATATTTGTTAGGCTCTTTTTCAGTCTTACATGACTGTTCATTCACTTAACTTTGTTATGATGTCGCTATCAACATAGTCTCAATTTGAATCCCTAATGACGTCAGTATTAAACGGTCAAAGTATGAACAATTGTTTCATAGGCTTTTCTATTATAAGTATCAATATTGGCCTCATGGGTCTTCTGCTGGTGCTTGTAGCGTTAGTCAAAATGTCAACAGCAGTGATACAAATGTACTCCTAGGGTTTCTTTTTCTTGATTCTGTCTGATATAATAGATCGCCGCGTGATGTTTCAGCCAATCTAGCAGAAGAAACCGCTTCTTGTTAACGCCTACCTACACAGAGCTAAAGGTGGCTGTTGGTCATTGATTTATCATAAGTTCAGCTTGTATGTGAGTGTGTGGCATACAGTCTCTAATCCTATTATAAAGGTGTGTATGTGCGTATGTATCTATCAATATGTGCCTGAAAAGTATGTTTTGTTACATATCCTAAAGATGCTGATAAGATGCTCATTGTGTAGAAGTCTATGAGAAGAAGACCCAACCTCTAAACAAATACATTACTCCAGTACACATTTCCTAATTAGGTAATAGTCTCAATCTTTTACAGTTAAATGTTCATTCTTAAAGTGATGGCCTCATTTAAAGTAAAGTAGACGATACAGGAGTGAGAAAGCTCAGATGTTGGCGAATTAATAATAATGAATAACATTAGCCACATTAATAATATCAGGTAGGGTAGGGATGTTGTTAAGGTTGGGGGGTTTAGGAGATGTATCTTATTTAAATAGCTTGTGATTCAAATCATAATTTCGCAAATGTTTCATGGATTGTATTATGTTCAGTGTTGGGTGTAACGCGTTACAAAAGTAACGGAGTTACAGTAATATATTACTTGTTGCTGTAACGAAGTAATGTAACGCATTTCTAATGAAATGTGGGTAATATATGACCCGTTACAATGCTCAGTAACGCAGTTACAACATATTTTAACCCGAAATTAAATGGTGTTTTGTTTTTTAAGAATGTAATAACATAGCGAGACATTCCGACACCGGACAAATTGTGCGGGTAGATTAGTAAACCTGGTGTTTACCCTTCAGGCTTCGCGTCGAGATCTTCGGGGAAGTTGAACGTTATGCAACCATTCAAAAAAGAGAACGTAGCGAAAAATACAAACAACAAATTGTGTCAGGTGCGCGTGACCTGCTCCGCTGCGCGTGCATCATTTCCAAAGTGCTTTCACAGCAGTGACACACATCTGATCTGTGGATAATCATTTATACGAAAATGGTTAAAGCAACCATCACTAAACGCCAGCAACACTGCATCTACTGCAGACAGTAGCAACAGGTCAGATGCAACAGGTCAGATGCACGTCATGCGACATCACGTTGTGGACACTAGCTTACTCCCGCCTGACTCGCCGGCCCCGGAGCAGCAGTCTTCGTCGCCCGAAACTACGCCACCCCTCTGCGGCCCGCAGGTGCCAGGTATATCTAAACAACTACCCGCCTGTACAGTGGGGTAAGGCGGTCATTTTGCAGCTTGTGGTATAAAAATAGACAATGGCTAGAATATTCAGGTGAAAATAGTACCATATTCTGACATGCCTGTAGAAATGTTGGGTCAAAAATAATGCATACAATAGCACAGATGCCTTCACCACGAATGGCTACAAAAATATCTCATATCCCAAGCTTATTATCAACGAGCTGATGTTGCAGCTGAAATGTTCTCCAGGTCACAAAGTCAACCTCACATGATGATGTGATACCAGTTTTCAAGCACAGTAAATATTCTCTTCCCAGCAATATGATGGGACCAAGGTGATGATGTAGTAGGCTACATGGTTTTAATAATACTTTTGCCTTTCAATGTTTGCCATTTCAAACCATGAGCATGGTTTAAATAATATTTGCCTTGATTTACAATATGTTAACCTTCATTATAGTCCTTGACAGCGGTCTGTACTGCTGTATTAACAACGTGTCACATGTTAAGAATTTACAATCAGAATCGAGTATTCAACTAAGCCGTGTAATACAAGTTGTTAGTAGCCTTAAGGGCCTACACAGTTGTTATGCTATACCACATTGCCCTTCACCCAAAGACTCCTCAAAATGATCCTTACTTTCTCGTGTCTCTGGATGTCTTCGTTGTTTTTCGGTCCTATGACGTAATTTGGACTAAGTGTCTCTGCCAACTTCAAGTACCACCTCTCCTCGCGAAGTCATCAGACAGACGTGAGACAATATCAAAACGATAGAATGTTAAGTTATGTCATTTACACTCCATTTCACACAACGGGTTACATTGGCCAATCTTGAGTTCTCAACGGGCTACTCCAGAATTTTACATACCTTCCAGAATTTTTCCAAATTTTCCATAATTTAAAACTGAAGTCGCTAAGGACGGACGTATATGGACA
Source organism: Notothenia coriiceps (assembly GCF_000735185.1). Lineage (NCBI taxonomy): Eukaryota > Metazoa > Chordata > Actinopteri > Perciformes > Nototheniidae > Notothenia > Notothenia coriiceps. Next base: position 7,380 of record NW_011362016.1, read on the forward strand.
TATCAAGTTCGTAATAGCGGTGATCTTTATGTGAGGTTTCGGTTATCAATCCCGATACTATTGATTTTTACATGAACAAGAAAAGAGGTAAGTTACAGATTATTGATCTACGTAAATAAAAAAGCAAAATACATGGATTAAAAGCCTCACCCATGCTCTCTGTCCTTGCCTCGTTCTGTAGCTGTCTGTAACTGCTCTCGCTCTGTCAAACAGGGGCATTCACAACCCCGTTTCAATGAAGGTTTTACATTCATATAAATTAAAAAAGAAAAAAAAAAAAAACCAACACAAAAAAAAAATAAAAGAAAAAAAAAAAAAAATAAAAAAAAAAAAAAATAATGAGAGAAACTTTCATTATTCAATGTAATTTATAATGACAGAGACTTTTACGTTACTCGAATGTGATGAAATCAATTAAAAAAATCAATGAAATGGGTTTTATTGGCGTTTTCTTATCGATCCATAAAAGTTTACGATTTTACAACAAATCACGGTCGAGTA
>NW_011362016.1:7925-44920 GCF_000735185.1 Notothenia coriiceps
ATGAACTATATTAAAATAGCAATACATACAGAACAAACAGCACAGCATATGCATTTATATACACGGTCTCTATTTTTGCTCAATCACATGTGGATCCAGTTGACGAGTAGTAAAACGGGCAATTAAAGGCCGACTCTAGCAGAACGTGGGTCCTGTCAGCGCGAGTGCCCGACGACCCTGCACATGGGCGAGGGTTCCATTGTCTCGTATTTCAGATAGTCAGGAGGCGTGGTTTCACCACAAAATCAACGTTGTTAGTGGCAAGAGCACAGAAGATCTGCATAATCTTCGCCAAGACAGGTGAGTTTTGTTGGAGCGTCCCTACGTTCCGACTACTATTGCTAAGAGAGCTTATTTACAAACAGGGCAACTCAGCACTTGCGTAGGTGAAGCAAGTAAGCGTGGCAGCGTTGAGTGGGCTGGCTGATGAGAAACCAAGTGAAAGGACCTATGAGGAAGGAAGGAGATACAGTGATGCGAGATATCTTCTGAGAGATACAATTGAAGACAGCTGGTACACGAACGTAGAAGAACATCCAGTATTAGACTACTTGCAGGTTTCACGATCGAGTCTCTAGAGCGGTGCAGTTTCCCAAGCAGATGTTACAGTAAACAAGACCTGGCATCACTGCTCTATCTGAGGAGTGTAAGACGTATACCCTAGAGTGAAATCTTATGCCAGAGAGCAGGATCAATATTATCGCAATGAAATCTGCGATGCGAGTGAAGGCCAGAGTGGTCTAAGTCTTGTAAAGATTAATTTACCAGCAGTCAAGCAAGATTCACAACAGACACGATCCCTGCATGAGCAAGCCAATATTCATTATCAAGAACACGAGAGTCTTTGATCTGGGAACAAGTAATGTTCAAACAAGGCGTCAGGTTCGAGCTGTCGTGACCTCACACCACACTTTCTCATATTCGACGGAAAACTTGCTTATTATCAATACTATAAGTCTGCATAGCACACATCAAAATCATCCAAACAAGCAATTGTTCTGCGCTACTATCATACAGATCGGCTCATTGATACCTTTTAAGTGATTTTACCAGTGACAGGAGAAACCGCACAAAGTGACATCTAGCATTCTCGCTAAGACAGTAAGATCTGACATCGGTAGCCGAGATTGAGTCCACTGAGAATAGCGAGGCTGCACTAGCTTTGGTGTGTCATTGCTCACAAAGGAGGAACGGGAGAAACCACCGGACAGACCACTTCCAGCGCGAGAGCCGTGAAATGACGACGCATGCAAAGATAAGGCTATGAGCAACAGACCCTGCTCGAGAAACGAGAATACTCCTCAAGTACACGGTGGTAGAAGGGTATTCCCGTCAGCTCGAATTATGACCCCTATCTATATCTGAGAAAGATGGTGGATTATAGAACCGCAAGAGAGGAGAGAACAAACTCGCGTGAGATAAACAACAACAATAGCGGTGCGTTCCAACCTGTGTCGAGAGCGGGAGTTTCAATGAAATCTCAGATTGCCTCTTATAGTTTGTTTGGGTCCCCACTCCGTTTCGCTTCCAATGCGCACGATCGCGTAAGTGAACACGCCAATCAGACGTGATTCTTTTGCGACTGCCTTGGCGTGACGGCGGGTTCGACAGAAAGGCTCCGGCCCGGCTGAAGAGACCCCACCGGTCGGGAACAACACAAATCGATAGGGCGTGTCGACCTCATGTCGGCCTGATGCCCACCGACGCCGATAATGCTGGGTGGTCCGGAGCCTTTAGATACATATGAACCACTTCGCTGGATGGGCGCCCTTTCCAGTACACGTGTTGCTTCGGACAAACACCCCCACACACAATATAGGTGGCGAAGTCCTCCCTTCCCGGGGAGCCCATGGGACCTTAGTCTTCGAAAATTCTGTATTGCAGTCATGAGAGAGAAAGAATCTTCGATCCGTTGAATGTCGCCACGATTACACATATGCTGTGTCATTTAAAAGATAATTTGCAATCAAAAAAAAATTGTCGTAAACGTGAAGTACACATTATGTGTGGAAAACGCTCAATGACCTACATCCGGTCCTCGCAGAACAACACACTCACCAAGATGGCTCAACTGCTTGCACAAAACGATACTACCCGTTCACTAATCAACCACAGAGAAACACGCCAGAAGAAGTCATGCAAAGCTCCGCCTTCCTTATATGATTCTCTATGAACGCCTGGCTTTTAATGTTTAATGTCAACCATTGTGCAGATGCATGAAGTAAAAGATCGGCGACGCCGATGCTAGCCGTGAGTTAGCATTTATCCCGGGCTTAATTGTGTATTATAGAATGATCACACGGGAAGTATCTTCAAAGGGTTCACGAATATGACTACTACTCTACCGTTAACATTTTTGGGTACTAATTTACTTCAATATTAAGGCCAATAAAAATGACATGGCTGTAATGCTGACTAACGTGCTAGCTAGGAGCTAGACCTTGATCCAGCCACTGTAGCAGGGCGCCTTAATCACCGGGACTGACCTGGGCTGAAGCCAGGGCTACGGAGAATCGGGGCCCTATCATGAGCCATTAAAAAGAAAAAAAGAAATCAAATTATTCTTTTTTTTTCAGGCGTTTTTTAAAGATTTAATAAACAAAGTCTGCTTTCAGAAATTGTCCACAGCGCCGCTTCCCTCCTCCGCTGAAATTAAAAGTAAGGTATAGAATCATAGAAACACAGACGTCGTTACAGTTTTTTTCATCTGAATTTAAAAAACACAAGTCTTTGGCTTTCAATATTAACCTGTTTCGGCCAATTCAGATTGATAAATACAACTTTGAAAATTGTAAAGGCATAATTTAAAGCCGAGAACGGAGTAACTTGACGTCACAGCAGGCATAACAACAGCCGGTGTTTCTCGTGAGTGTTTTCCCCGGGAAACACACAATACACACAAACGCAAATAAACACAAACACCCACGTATACATACACAACACGCGGGCTCCCCAGGACCGTAATCCAAACGGAAATATCTTCCCTCCATACTATTTTGATCATTTGCTCTGCTAATCAATCAGATCGATGGATTACAGAGATTTTTCTCAAAAATGAAGACCCCGTAACAGTCAGTGGGCACCACTTAACAGCCAATCAGAATGAGAATATGTTTCACATGTGACTTACTCAAATTGCGAGTGATTGAGTGAAGAAAAAGTTTTGAGAGTGGCGCTCGGAAAAGGAAATTGTTGAGGGAAAAGGAGTTTCGAGACAAGCAGCTATTACAAAAAATGCCGAAGCTTACAGGTTATTTTAAACCTGTAGGCCAGGATGAAGAGGAAGGACAGATGAGTTCTGTACCGAGCGGTAGCGGTGCCGGCCGCGGGGCCTCGGAGACAAGTAGGCCGTCTGGTTCTGATAGCGATGGAGTAGCGGGAAAGGAAAAACAGACAGGAGGGACATTATCTGTTGGAGGAGATTGAGAGGACGACGAGGACTTGCTACGTGGAGGGGAGCCAACGGCAACCGGACAAATACATGAGGGAGGCCCGATACGTCACTCATATGGAGGAGAGGACCAGGCGCTCGTAGAGCAGAGTGGAGAAGTGCGATCACAGAGCCTGCCGATGCTATAAATGACTTTGATTTGTTGTTTAAATAAGGGGCCTACAAAAACTATCAGCCCCAGGGCCTGATGGCAGGTTAAGGCGGGCTTGAGTAGGCTTCATGGTTTTAATAATACTTTTGCCTTTCAATGTTTGCCATTTCAAACCATGAGCATGGTTTAAATAATATTTGCCTTGATTTACAATATGTTAACCTTCATTGTAGTCCTTGACAGCGGTCTGTACTGCTGTATTAACAACGTGTCACATGTTAAGAATTTACAATCAGAATCGAGTATTCAACTAAGCCGTGTAATTCAAGTTGTTAGTAGCCTTAAGGGCCTACACAGTTGTTATGCTATACCACATTGCCCTTCACTGGATGTACAATAAACTACATTTTAGCATTTAAAAAAGCTAGCTATTCTTTTGCGGTTATTTTGGTGAAAGTAAATAAAAAGTAACTAAAGTAGTGTAACCCATTACATTTCAGAGACAGTAATATTGTAATGTAACTTATTACTTTCAAAAGAGAGTAATAAGTAATATGTAATATATTACATTTTGGAAGTAACTTGCCCAACACTGATTATGTTGTTATCTTGTGTGGCTTCTTGTCATTTTATTTGTATCATAATTTACCCAAAAAGTATCCATTTAGCTATCACTACTGATTCTCAGGTTCACCCTTATAAAAGGTCCACAGAGACCAACATGTCAATCTATCAAACACACATGGTCAGCCCCTGTGTAAGTGCGTTTGTGTGTGTGTGTGTGTGTGTGTGTGTGTGTGTGTGTGTGTGTGTGTGTGTGTGTGTGTGTGTGTGTGTGTGTGTGTGAGATAGAGACCTTGTTGAATGGAGCAGTAGGTCCCATGTAGGACAAGTCACCTCCCTGTACCTCATGGATACAGGAGACATACACACACAGACAGACACACATACACTTAAGCAGATGGGAATCTCGGTGATGGAGGGACTTGTGTGTTTGTGTGTACGTCCCATAGGGCAGGGCACACAGGCACACACACTAACACACTCCTTCTGTCCATAACAGAAATCCACAAGCCCTAATTACTGCGCCACAGGGGTGAGAGAGCACCCTGGATAGGAACTGTGTGTGTGTGTGTGTGTGTGTGTGTGTGTGTGTGTGTGTGTGTGTGTGTGTGTGTGTGTGTGTGTGTGTGTGTGTGTGTGTGTGTGTGTGTGTGTGTGTGATGATAACAGTGCGCCATTGACAGGTACGACACTGAGAAATCCTCTTCACACGTGTAGAATACGACAATCCTGGCCAGCTCTGTGCCGTTCACACCATTTCTAACACATACAATGATGAGATGACTTTTCTCTATAGGATAACGTCTCTTCTAACTATGGTGGCAGCACACGGCATGAGGATATTGGTGAGTTTAATACAATTTAAACCAAAAAAAGGAGAGGGTTGTCAGAAAGAGCGCATTACATGCTTCAGTGATGGATTTTAAAACTTTCAGGCAAATAGCTGATTATTGCTGCAGCAGCACCCAATCTGGATAATCAAAGTGTGTGTCTAGACTACGAGATGAGTAATTGTGGACTCATTTCCATCATTCATTTGTGATAGAATGATGTTGCTTATCACAGCCGGTAAAAACAGTGGAACAAATTGAAACCGATACGTTTTAAATGTCCCAGCTTTGCATTTAAGTCCTTACATGCTGTTGATCGTGCAGGTAAAGCAGTTTTCCTGGATGTTCATGCTGTACCGAGTTAGATTAAAGCTGAAAACGTAGATTGTGTTGTGTACGCAGAATGCAATTATATCAGGGGGATTTCCGAGGAGATTTGTTTACCCTGCTCTGCAACAAAAAGAAAATATTCAAGGACAGGTATTAAAATATATCTCAAATTGTATATCCACAGTATTTATTTATTATTCAATTATACAAATCATAATTGCATTTATTACATTACTATTTTAAGAGCGTGGCTATATTTACGCAGTATAAACAACTGTGTGTATGTGTAGTATGTTTAGGTCATTCAAATGTCTACAGATCTATTACAACCTTATGTAGTATGTGTTCATGTTGGAGGTTTATTCTGGCAGAGGAAGTGTTACAGAAATCTACCAGCTCCTGGCAAGTGTTAAGAGTGAACTTAACAGTGACTCTGGGTCTTTTTCAAACATGACGTCCATAAGATAACTTGCCTGAACATTTATAGAGTCATGTTTTTACAACGCTATAAAGAGACCAGCACTGCCATAGTCACTGAAGTGCATTGGCAATAGAGGGAGAAAAGAAAAGAGTCAAGGGAAGAGAAAATAAAGTGGAAATATACATTAATTGTTCACATCTTTACATCTTTTAAGTGGTTTCCCTTACATGTCTAATAGTTTTTATTTTATCTGAAGAGCCAACACTTGACTTAAGTAGCAGTGCAGGAATTCATTAATTAATGGTAACCAAAATAAGTATTTTCATTCAAAGCTTGTCATTAGTTAATGTGAACTTTTGAGTCAGAGGAGAACTTAGCTGTGCTGATTTTCACATTATGGTGTCTTACCTGTCTTACATGTCGTCAGAAATAACCAGAGTTATATAACATCAAAAAATGAAATTGGCCCGCTGTTTAGATTCAGGTGGGACCTTTTCCAACAGTTTGGCCCTCTTACCCCCTGGCTCAGTTTATAGAGAGAGTCACCTGCCCCTCGCTCCAGCTGCTCCACCTCCTTCCCCCCAAAGTGGAGCATCAGACCCAGCCAGCCTGATGGAGCCCCCCAGCAGCCTCCAGGAGGGCCCCCCATTCTGCTGGCCTGGGGGGGAGAGGAACAAAGGGGGAATTATTGGGAGAGGGAAGAAAAGCAGCTATCCACTTTATGTCACATAAAAATGAAGCCTGTGAACATAATCCAGACAGCAATTACATTTCTCACCACAATGTAATTCGGGTAACAAATTCTTAGTATATGAATGTCATTTTTATGACAGCAGGTTATCGCGGATGGAACCACAGATCGTTTGCTTCTCTGCTGTCGGTCACTCTCTCTTTCTTTGCTGCAGATTTGTATTATTCTCTCTTATATGTGCTGCTTCACCTCTGTTTTCCCTTTCCTCTTTTCGCTGTCTTTCTTCCTTTGGGGCAGCAGTTGCTTTCATCCTGATAATGACCCTTTGCATAAAGTCGGGTCCACAAAGAAATGTTTTTGTACAGATTGAAAAAACTTGACAGCACAAAGTCCGTGACCTCGTCTCCAACACCTCTGGGATGAATTGGAACAATGACTTTGGCCTTTTTACCCGACATTAGTGCCTGACCTCTCTATGTGGATTAATGAGAGCAAATCCCTGAAGCCTGGCGTCAAAATCTTGTGGAAAGCCTGAAACCAGAATAATTCAGGCTATAACAGCAGCACAGTCAGGGTTTTAGATGTTCAACAATGACCTTATGGTCAGCTAATGGATTTTGGAGAAATGTGCTATGCCAGCTCAAGGAAGCTTCAAAGAAAAACATATTTTAGAGGGTTGGAGACTAATTCTAGCCAGATGTTGAAAAGCTGGAAATGCATCCATCCTCAGTATTGATCTGTGTCGGTGTGGGAGTGTGTAAGTTAAAGCTGGTGGAGAAGATACACCTTTTGTGTTAAATGTGTTTGTGTTTCTGGATAATTGTGAACTTGTTGACTTGTTAACTGTTAATTGTTTTCACTATACGAGTGATTACTGTTGAAATAGTATTTGATAGTAGCATTAGTCACAGCAGCATGTTCTGTGTATTTTCAGTTGTTTGTGTGTGTAAGTGTGTGTGTATGTGCGTTTCTTTATGTTGCATCACCACTGATCTCAACAGTCATGCCGTGGAGCCTTGGGCTGTTCTCTTCAGCGTAGCGTCTGGGGAGAATCAGCCTGTAAGCGAGTGTCTAAAAAGAGAGTGTGTGTGTGTGTGTTTGTAAGTGTGTGTGTGTAGTCAACACCTTCTCCGGGAAGAAGAGAAGTTGTTTTCTCTTTTATGCATTCCTCTGTTACACACTGCTGTTTGTTTTCCTGGATCGTCTTTACGATAAACTCCCTTTTTAATACCCGTCTCCTTCAAATACCTGTTCAGTATATTAAAGTGTGCCGAACGCTGAGGTGTTGTTTGTTTGGGTATGTGTGCTGGGGAATGTGAATATAGGTGTGATGATAGATATCGCTGTGTCACTGGGTGTATAGAAATGTAGCTTTTTTGTCATCTAAAGGTTAAACAACTATATTAGCTTGTCAATCCGGGCCTCATACAAGAACACCTCCTATCTCACCACATCTTATATAGTGAAATTGATACAATTGAATTCCTAATTGACTCCCACTCTGCTCAGTTACTGCCTGACAGGCTTTGTCCACACCAACACCTGGCGTGGGTTGGCAGAGCTGCTAATGGCAATCAGTGCTCGTTTCTGATTCATCAACGGTGCTCAGATTGAGTTTACAAGTGCAACTGAAGGTGGACACTACGGCTGTCACAGGAAATCCCCAAACAATTATTGCCATTGCATTTCGCCTCTGGACAGCCAATGAGAAAAGACATGGCAGGAGAGCTTTCGGTACAAGCAAACTTACTTTTCTGGAAAAAGGACATTGATGAGAGTACAGAACACTTTTTTCTAATAATGATGGATGCAGCTCCTGTAGCAGGTTGTGTGGCCATGTGATGTGATCAGTTTGGATGACTCACACAGTCTGCACTCCAAATGCTCATTTCTGAGAGACAGAGATGAGAGACAGACGATATATCGTATACTGACGAGCAGCAGAAGCACACAGGATGCAAGAAAGCTGAATATCAATTATTTAAAATAATTTGAACATTTTATTCAAGTTTAATTATTTAGAAGTAGAGAAATGTTTTATGATCAGCCCATGAGAATCCCTTTTAAATGACTTTGTTTTATTTTTTTATTTGTGTTAACAATATTTTTCTTTAAAACCACAATTCTTTTTTTCTTATTTATTTATTAAATACAAGAATATGTTCAATTATTCGTGTTTGCATTTTAGAATGTTCTTCTTTAAAACCAAGTATTTTATTTATTTTAGTTTGCATTTCAGACTGTTTTTCTTTAAAGGGGACCTATCACTCAAAATGCACTTTTTGATGTCTTTTATATATAAACATGTGTCCCCGGTGTGTAAGGGAACTCACGCAGCGTCAGAAAATAAAACCCTCTCTCTTTTCCTCCGTACCCAAATCTCTAAAAACGGGGGAACAACGGAGCTGATCCAGATTTGCGTCCGATATGACGTCATATNTGATTTGAAAAAACAAACTCGAGAGGCGGCTGAGTGACCGCAGTGCAGAACCGCTGTATAGTTTAAATCTCCTAACAATGTTGTCCATTTTAGACAGAGGCTTATTATATTTACAGCCCTTAATAACATCCATTGTATGGGCTCAATATGTGTCTTAGCCGTTTTCGTTGTGATCGCTAAATTCCCCTTGTTTATAATAATCACCGTTCCAGATACTGTAGTGGTTCAAGTGTGATTTTAGCAAACGAGTGCTTTTGTTTTGAAATCACTTCCGTGAGTTTCGCCCCGCCTCTCGCTCCAATGACCATTAGACCATTTAGTAAGGTAAAAAGCAAAAAGCAAAAAGGCCTCTCAGACGCTCTTCTGTTTACGTGTTTAATAAAGAAAAACAATTGGACGGTAGATACACGGATTAGCTAGGTTGTCAGTTTGAAATGTCTGGATGAAGATGTAAATGATTTACAAATGTTACAACATTTTTTTTTAAATGCCTTTTTTCATCCTCTGTCTGAGGGAAAACCCCTAAAAGCATGATAGGGCGAGCCAGGCCCCTTTAAGTTATTTTATTTATTTGTGTCTGCTTCTGAGAAGCTAATGTATAAGTTATACAGTTATTTCTGCAAGAAAATTACAATACAATTACTGTTTAATCTTCACATCTTGTATTCATGTCTATAATTTTGAGCACCAAATAATTGAAAAGTATCGATAAGAGTATAGAAAAATACCGATACCGATAAGCAGTACCGGTATTGATAAAATCCTAACGATACCCATCCCTACTGATAACTCACTAATACATACATTTCCCCCTTATGTTATTCAGTACATCCTTATTGTAATAGAAAATTAGATCTCGGCATAAATAATTTGTTTATATTGTCCACTGGCCCAGTTTAATTTCCTCTGAGTAACTTATTTTAATTCAGAACATAGATTCATTTGAGATCATCCAGGGTATAGCCATCTTGTTCCAAACAGCCATATCCACCCACTCAAGTTTAATGTTACTTGCCTCATTGTATTCAGCTCTAATCAGATGTGTGATCACCCTGTGTGTTGACCAAAATAAAAAGCCAGACCACAACATTCATTTAGATATATTAAAATACCATTTCGCTTACCTAATGTGTGGACTAATTGCATAGAAATATAGCTGTTCACAAATATGAAAGATTTTCCCTACCGCTGTGTGTGTGTGTGTGTGTGTGTGTGTGTGTGTGTGTGTGTGTGTGTGTGTGTGTGTGTGTGTGTGTGTGTGTGTGTGTGTGTGTGTGTGTGTGTGTGTGTGTGTGTTCATAAGATGTTAGACCTACTGCAGCACCACTACGCAGTTCAGAGAGGAAACGTGACAATTGCTAGCAACACCGGGTGGTAATTGGTGTTTGTTTCATACAAAAGCACAGCATGATGCAAATGTTGGATTGTGAGTGAGTTTAAATGGAACAGGCTGTGATAAAGTGTGTGTGAAAGTGTGTAGTCATATAACAGCCCAATGTGAAGCCAGTGTGTGATCCCTCCCGTGAGTCAAAACATTTCATGCAGAAATAATGGACGTTGTTTGCCTTGTATTAACCCTTAAAGGGGACCTATCATGCAAAATGCACTTTTCTATATCTTTTATACATAAATATGTGTCCCCGGTGTGTCAGGGAACTCACGCAGCGTCAGAAAATAAAACCCTCTCTCTTTTCCTCCGTACCTATCAGAAACAATGCCCGACTGTTTTGGACGTAATATGGTCAGTGTACATTAGCATTGCTAACACTCAGAGCTAACCTGTACTGGAGAGAGCATGTGTGTGAAGCATGGATGTATAATAAGAACGATACAGCGTGGGAGGCGGGGTCTCTTTCTTTCCTATGAGCTGCTCAGTGGCGCATGAAGGCAAAATGGCCCAACTTTGGAGAGAGTGAAACGTCACGGATTACCATGCCTGGCTAGAGCATGCTCATTTGAGTTGTCCCTTAAGCCCCGCCCCCCGAGCTCCCACTCTCGGCTTAATAGAATGAATGGAGAGAGAAAATAAATCTAGATTTGGCTTTTATTGCATTTTACAACTTTAAGGACTTAATGATTATAATAAGGGCTATAAAATAGTTCATACTGGGTAGTTTATTTAGTTTAAAAAAAAATATCCGCTGATTTACAGACGTCTCTTTCCCCATTTCACGGACTGATACGGAAGTTGCAGTACCGCAGTTTGGACACAATGAATGTTGGGAACAGAGTCGGTCGCACTTCCTGGGGGCTTGGTGTGAAGAAGCAGGAAATAAAAAAGAACTCACCTTGTGGTATAACCATGGATTTATAATAAGAACTGGATACAGCGTGGGAGGCAGGAGGTGCATCTCACTTCGGTTAAATGGATTCCTTGCGTCCCTCACTCGCGTCGTTTCTCTGCGACTAGTCCCTCCAACCAGGGAAGCATGGAGAGACGCAAGGAAACCACGAGAAGCAGGGAAATGAGTTTTAAGAGCAATGGGACGTTGTGTCCTCCGGAGCATCACGTGAAGCGACGTTTGTGATGACGCCGCACAGCTGATTGTCTGACAGCAGCCAGATCAGTGCATGCGCTGCATCGTCCAATCAGTGAGCAATACACAGTAACGGTACGTCCACACAGCAGCTTTAAAAAAATCTTCCAACGCTTCCAACGCTTCTCTGCCCATTGACTTTGAATGGGAGGGACGTCACTTTGCCTCGCTTTTCGCCGAACTGCATTGTGGGGAAGCGAAGCGAAGATTTACAGGATTTACAGGATTTTCAGGATTCAAAAGTTGAGCAATGTTCAACTTTTGAAGCTGAGCTGGAAGCGTCAGCCAATCAAATCCCGTTTATGCAAATCTGACAGTACANAACTATAGGTTACTTGCATAACCCCAGTTCTCAGAGTAACATGAAGTGAGATGTATCACTATGGGATGCGCCTCATCCGCGGAGCAAACAGAAGCATCAATCTCATTACACCAATCCTGATTGGCAGGTGATCTTGACGTCAGCGTCAGGGAATCCACCCCCTATAAGTAGCTTGCGCTACGCCGCATGCGTCCATCAAAATAAGCACCTCTTCTCGCTTCACCATATCAAGGAGGGCCGTCTGGTGAGACATCTCACTTCATGTTACTCTGAGAACTGGGGTTACGCAAGTAACCTATAGTTTTCATTCATAACACTCCGTTCGATGTCTCACTATGGGATATTGTAGCTCCCGTATTGCCAGACGAGCTTATCTCGAAAATCATCAAACTAACCAGAACTTAACAGGTAGAGCTCTGACTCAACAGGGTGCCCAGCACTGCTCGGGCCACTGGGAGCAGAGACGTCTAGCCTGTAAAAGCGGACAAAATTGAGCGGCGAGGACCAGCTCGCCGCTGCACAAATGTCTTGGATGGAGACACCCTTGAACAAAGCCCAGGATGTAGCCAGACCACGAGTCGAATGAGCACGCAAACCCGAAGGTGCCTGCAGACCCTGACTCGTGTAAGCCAAAGCAATTGCCTCCACAATCCAGTGAGAGAGCCGTTGCTTAGTAACAGGCTTGCCCTTCTGAGGGTTAGCCCAGGACACAAATAGTTGGTCATTACGACGAAACTCTTTTGATCTATCCATATAAGTGCGTAAAGCACGGACTGGACATAGCAAATTTGGCTGCTGTTCCCCGAAGGGACACAGCGGCGAAGGAAATGCCTCAATGTCAATTGGGGTACCTGAACCAACCACCTTAGGATAAAGGCAGGGTTGGGCCTCAGCAACACTCTAGTTTTCCCTGGGGCGAACTAAGGATGTACAGATAGCGCATGAATGTTACTGACTCGCTTGGCGGATGTCAGGGCCAGTAACCGCACTGTCTTCAGTGACAAGTGCTTCATGTCAGCGTCTTCCAGGGGTTCAAATGGGGGTATGAGCGGGGAGCCCCCAATCTTAAAAACCGACTGCTCAAGCTTCGCCATAAGGGCACCCAGTGACCTGCAAACCCTGTGCTTTCAATTAAGGTTCCTGGTGGAAATTGGCATTAAATCACTCCGCCAGGGCATTTGAAAAAGGAGGATGGTCCTCCATAAGACATCATTCCCTCAAACACCCTCCACTTCAGTCATAAGACACCTATGAGAAGCTTCGCACTCTGAATTTAGTGTTCATCACCTCTGCGCGAACCCACTGTATTCAATGTACCACTCACGGGCCATGGTCCACAGGACGTCAGAGGTTTGGGGATCAGCGCAGGCGTGGGAAAACTCGCTACAGGGACCGGGGGCATCGTGCGCGGAGCGGCGTCCACGCCTAACGTGCGTTTCGACTCGCCGCATTGAAACAAAACTGACAGGTGAGCATTTTATGTTGGATGAACCAAATCCACTGCGGCGTCGCCTTAAACGCAGCCCCACAGCTGGCTCACAATCATTGGATGTAGAGTCTAGTCTCATTATAGTTACACCCTCTGCGACAGTATCTGCCCCGAGGTTCTAATACCCCTGGTACGTGGCGGCCGCCTCTCAGAGAGAGGAGACCCGGCCGCAGCTCCACAGATCAGTTTGCGTGCCAGCATGTGTAACTGCGGAGGAAGAGTGCAGCTTGCGTCGGTTCTATATAGATATCGGTGGTCGTATTGTGCCGTCCTCATGCAGGACATGGTGTCCTCTGGGAGAAAAGGCCAGAAAGCGCTTTTTAGGGGTTGAGAACACCGGCTAAAAGCTCCAGCTAATTTATGTGCGCGCCGCTGGAGGTCTCTGCCTCCAGCAGACCCCTCACGGGCGACCCTCGTAAATACCTCCCCAGGCTGTCAGACATGCGTCCGCTGGTGGACCACCTGTCCGTGAAAGGGACAGCTCCCTCATCTATTACGGCCCCGCTACTAGAAAAGCGGGTGTAAGCCAGTGCACATTCCATTACGCATCTCGGGCCGCAACCATCACTCTCTGCACGCCATGGAACGCGCGGGGTCTTAGTCGTGTAGAGCGCGGCTCCAGGCGCTGAAACTCCCTCATGCTGTAAGCGTCCCAGTCGTCATTGACCGAATTGGCTGACGCCAGAGCAGTAACCGGCAGGCATGGGTTCTGAAGAGACATGGGTTTGCGCAGCTGGAAAATGAGCGGGACAAGCTCTGAAAACTTTCACTCTTTCCGCCGAACAAGGCGGGCGCCAAAGGGCCCGAGTTTAGCGCCGTAAACCCAGGGAAAGGGAGTACAGTCTGTGCTGGGCGACAACCATGCTTTCTCTGGTGTTTATCATGAAAAACCCAGGTGAGCCAGGCTGCTTTACGAGGACATTTGTCTGGCGCTAATAGCCCTCCTGCTCCGACTGTGCGAGGAGCAGCCAGTCGGTCTAGGGAGGTTGGCCAGGCAATACCCTGTTGGCTCTCAACGGGGCGTAATCGCGGCCTTCCGTACATCGTACAAACACTCTTGGACTGAGAGACAGCCCGAAGGGAAGCTACTCTGTATTCGTAACAGGATCCCTGAAATGCGGAAACCTCACGATATTTCCTGTGGTGGGGTAATTATACTGGGAGTATGGAAATACGTGTCGTTTCAGGGTCGAACTGATGCTAAAACCAGGTCGTTTTGTCGCACGGCAGACGCAGCCAGAGAGCGTGAGCGCTGAGCATTTTCTGAATTTGTATCTTTTAGATATTTGTTCGAGCCTCAAAATCTGAGTATTGCCGAATTCCGTTTCCCTCCCCGTTGCGGAACGAGGAAATACTTGCGAATAAAAAGCTGCTCTGACTCGCTCGCGCGGGTATTTATAGATATAGCCTTCTTTTCTAGAAGCGAGGAGGATTCTCTCTTCAGAAATGTGGGCTGACTCCCTCGGCCGCCTGTGAATACAGAACGTCCGGAGAAAGCGGAGGGGGGGGGGGCTGGCAGTGCGGTTTGAGACTGCGTAGGGCCCCGTGCTTACTGTCTTTGAAAACCCAAAGCGCGACATTGTGAGCATCTTCCACTATTTTCCCTTAGGAGTCAGCGGGCAGATGTGCACGCCTCTGCCTACCCTCAGAGTCTCTTATTTTCGTGTGTTTGGGGCCCTCTAGTGCTCTGAACACGGCGTGGTACCCCCATTTGTCGACAGAATTAGGAGACTCTGAGGGGGTAGGGAGACGCTGGGACAATCTCCGCTGACTCTAAGCGGAGAATAATAGCTGCGAAGATGCTCACAATGTCCGCTTGCGGTTTTCAAGACAGTAACACGGCTACAGTCTCCAACCCACTGTCACCCCCCCCTCGCTTTCTCGGGACGGTTCTGCTATTCACAGCCCGAGGGGGCAGTCAGCCCACATTTTCTAGAAAAGGAGGGAGATCCTCTCGCTTCTAGAAAAGAAGCCCTAGTATCTATAATACCCGCCCGAGCGGAGTCAGAGCAGCTTTTATTCCAAGTAGTTCCTCGTCCCAAACGGGAGGGAACGGAATTCGGGCCAATACCTTAGATTTGGGGAGGGGCTCTGAACAAATATCTAAAAAAGATACAAATCAGAATGGCTCACTCACGCATCGCTGCTGCGTCTCGTGCCGTGGCGACAAAACGACTGGGTTTACATCAGTCGACCTGAGAAGACACGGTACTTTCCATTATTCCTCCCAGTATATTACCACACACGGAAAATATCTGAGGGTCTCGCCATTTCAGGGCGGATCTGCTTACGAATACAGAGTACCTACTTCCCTTCGGCCTGTCGCCTGCTCTCTCAGCGCTCCAAGATTGTTTTGTACCGAATGTACGGAAGCCGCGATAGCCTCCGGTTGAGACAACTAGGGCGTATTCGCCTGGCAACCCTAACTAGACGACTGGCTGGCCTCCTCGCACAGTCCGAGCAGGAGCATTACCGGCTATTACGGCAGACAAATGGTCCTCGTAAAGCACCTGCTCAACCTGGTCTTTCATGATAACACAGAGAAGCAACGAGCATGTTTGTGCCCAGCACAGGACTGGTACTCTTCCCTGGGTTTACGCCTTCAACTCGGGGCCCTTGCAGGCCCGCTTGTCGGCGTAAAGAGTGAAAGTGCTTCAGAGCTTGTCCGCGTCATTCCAGCCGCGCAAACATGTTCCTCTTCGAGAAATAGCCTGCGCGTTACTGGGGCGTCATGGCGTCAGCCAATTCTGGCATACGACTGGGACCGCTTACACATGGGGAGTTTTCAGCGCTGGGGTAGACCGCCTCTAAGACTAAAACCCCGCGCCGCCGCGTCATGGCGTTGCAGAGAAGTGATG
Source organism: Notothenia coriiceps (assembly GCF_000735185.1). NCBI lineage: Eukaryota > Metazoa > Chordata > Actinopteri > Perciformes > Nototheniidae > Notothenia > Notothenia coriiceps. The sequence goes on from NW_011362016.1 coordinate 23,950, forward strand.
GTTTGCGGCGAGCATGCGTAATGGAAACTGTGCCACTGGCTACCACCCGACCTTTTCTAGTACGGCGGCGTATAGATGGGGACTGTCCCTTTCAACGGAAGGTGGTCACCACGGACGATGGTCTGACAGGCTGGGGATGTATTTACGAAGGTCGGCCCGGTGAGGGGTCTCTGGAGCGCAGAGACCGTCCAGCGGGCGCACATAAATTACCTGGAGCTTTTAGCGGTGTTTCTCAACCTAAAAACCGCGCTTTCTGCCTTTTCTCAGATCGACACCATGTCCTCATGAGGCGGACAATACGACCACATATCGTGTATATAAACCGAACAAGGGGGTTTGCACTCTCTCCAGTTACACATGGCTGGCACGCAAACTGATCTTCTTGGAGCTGCCGGCCGTCTCCTCTCTCCGAGAGCGGCGCACGTACCAGGGTATTGAACCTCGGGGCAGACTTACTGTCCAGAGGTGTACCACACTATATGCAAGACTTAGACTCTAACATCCAATGATTGCGTGAGGCCAGCTGTGGGCGTGCGTTAACGGCCTGAGGCCGCCAGGTGATCTGTTCGCATCAAAATAAAATGCTCACTGTCAGATTTGTTTTCAATGCGCGACTCGAAACGCACCCGTTAGGCGTGTGGACTGCGCTCGCGCCACGATTGGCCTCCGTCCTCCTGTACGAGTTTCCACCTCTGGCGCTGATACCCCAAACTCTGGAATCGTCCTGTGGACCTGGCCCGTGAGGTCGGTACAATCTGAATACAGTGGCCGGTCTCCCGCAGAAGGTGATGAACCACTAATTCCAGACGTGCGAAAGCTTCCTCCACTAGGTCTCTTTATGACTGAAAGTGGAGGGTGTTTGAGTAATGATGTCTTAGGAAGGACACACGTCACTTTTTTCAATTGCCCTGGCGGAGTGATTTTTATCATTTCCACAGGAACTTAATTGGAAAACACAGGCGTTTCCAGGTCACTGGTGACCTTATGGACTGGACAGTGGTTTTAGATGGGCTCGCTCATACCCCATTTGAACCCCTGGAAGACGCTGACATGAAGCACTTGTCACTGAAGACAGTGCGGTTACTGGCCCTGACATCCGCCAAGCGAGTCAGTAACATTCATGCGCTATCTGTACATCCTTAGTTCGCCCCAGGGAAAACTAGAGTGTTGCTGAGGCCCAACCCTGCCTTTATCCTAAGGTGGTTGGTTCAGGTACCCCAATTGACATTGAGGCATTTCCTTCGCCGCTGTGTCCCTTCGGGGAACAGCAGCCAAATTTGCTATGTCCAGTCCGTGCTTTACGCACTTATATGGATAGATCAAAAGAGTTTCGTCGTAATGACCAACTATTTGTGTCCTGGGCTAACCCTCAGAAGGGCAAGCCTGTTACTAAGCAACGGCTCTCTCACTGGATTGTGGAGGCAATTGCTTTGGCTTACACGAGTCAGGGTCTGCAGGCACCTTCGGGTTTGCGTGCTCATTCGACTCGTGGTCTGGCTACATCCTGGGCTTTGTTCAAGGGTGTCTCCATCCAAGACATTTGTGCAGCGGCGAGCTGGTCCTCGCCGCTCAATTTTGTCCGCTTTTACAGGCTAGACGTCTCTGCTCCCAGTGGCCCGAGCAGTGCTGGGCACCCTGTTGAGTCAGAGCTCTACCTGTTAAGTTCTGGTTAGTTTGATGATTTTCGAGATAAGCTCGTCTGGCAATACGGGAGCTACAATATCCCATAGTGAGACATCGAACGGAGTGTTATGAATGAAAACTATAGGTTACTTGCGTAACCCCAGTTCTCAGAGTAACATGAAGTGAGATGTCTCACCAGACGGCCCTCCTTGATATGGTGAAGCGAGAAGAGGTGCTTATTTTGATGGACGCATGCGGCGTAGCGCAAGCTACTTATAGGGGGTGGATTCCCTGACGCTGACGTCAAGATCACCTGCCAATCAGGATTGGTGTAATGAGATTGATGCTTCTGTTTGCTCCGCGGATGAGGCGCATCCCATAGTGATACATCTCACTTCATGTTACTCTGAGAACTGGGGTTATGCAAGTAACCTATAGTTATGGTTGCTATGCTGTGATTGGACAGATTATGTTAAGAAGTTAACAGCTAATAGTGAAAGTGAAAATAACCCTGCCCTTGTTGTTCAAATAACTTTGACATGAAGTTATATCTATGATATGAAGTGCAATGCAACATTTCCATTATTTTCTACACCGGCCAGGCTTCACTAAAACATCATTTTGTGCAGGGTAAATAAGTCAATGTGTGTATGTGTCTGTCCTTGACATGTGATAAAACACCACAAACCTGATTTTGATGCAACTCTGGGGAGTAATGGATCACAGCGCTCTGGCATTTTCAAAATGACTGTGTTTGGCCCAAGGTGGCAGCGGCAATTACCTGGCAAACATTTTAATAACCAGTCATATGTCACATGCTGCCGGGGAATAAAACGAAACTCAGAGCACTTACCCAACTACCCATGCTTTCCAAATTTGTCTCTAGGGCCAACAGTTTGCAACATATTGGATTTTTCCATGTATTGAGCTGTTTCAAAACCAGTTTGCCCCCATGCTTTATTTCTCCTTGTTCTCCAAATTAATTTACTGATCACTTCAGAATTCACTGCCTCATTTTAATCCCTTTCAACATAAGGCACAAACATAAAAGTGTAAAGAGAAGAAAACAATGCAAATAGACCCATACAACATATGTTATATTGTTACATAACAGACTTAAAAATGATTTGTTCCAGACATGGTGGCACAAAAGACACACAGCTCCTAAATAGAAGTGAAACCAGTATCTGCCTAATTAAACTACTGTTCACAGTGAATTTAGGAAAAGAACAACCCAAGGTTTGCCAGGTGTATATCTGGCATCTTTCAACACAGTGGGATCCTTTACCTTCCAGCAATGCTTTTAATTCTCACAATGCAGATACAATTGCTCTGTGAAAGACTGTAAGTAAAAATACAGCTGAAGTAGAAGTGCACCACAGAAGAACTTTCTTTGGGGTTAATGGAGATTTAATTAGGGTAGATGTGGTTTTTTGATCGCAAATTGGGACATTGTTTTGTCATAGCAGCATGTTAAAAAGCCATTGCAGATTGGTTGAAAGTAGAAAATAATAAAATAAACATAAATAAACAGGACCAACAGTGGAAAGATGCATGTCTATATTATATGCTATAATAGACCAACCTACTGTAGTGTTAAAACATTTTTTAAACATAGTAAACTATATAACTAGATTATTAAACTGTGGAGTGTAGTCAGTTTTTTTTAATTTAGATGCAATGAGGTAGAGTGTGACCACAATATATACAACTTGCAGGGTTAAAGTTCAGAGTTGAATCTGGTTAAAAAAGGGCAGAGGTGAGCTGTGTTAGAGGGTTATTGCTGTTGGAAGGAGATGTTGTATATCAGTCCAGGTTCAGTCTGTTAGAGAAAGAGCAGTGCTTTCTGTCCAGTAGCTGCTGGAGAAGATTTCCTGGTAGGGAAACCTAAGTGGGAGGTAATCTGCTCATCTGCTCTGTCCAGAGACATACAGAGTCTGAATCTGCAGCATGTGAGTGTTCCTTTCCTTTTTGGCTGGAGTTATGAGCTCACAGAGGTTACGGGGGATTTGTATTTATTTGCCTAACACTACAGGGATCCATATCTTGCCCATGCACCACTGACGCTCCAATAGGTCAAAACCATTTAACCCATTAGGCACAGTTGCCTCACACAAGTTATGGTCTGTGAAACATTTGTTTCCATATCAGATCTTTTCGTTCAAGGGATTTAAAGAAACCTAAAGAGATACATATCCTGTATTTCTCACTAAAAGTAGAAAGAAGTTGTAAAATAGAGGAAATGTTTTGGTATAGAAATGTTTATGTGCTTTATTTTACTTTATGAGAATGTTGTGACCACTCTGAAAGTCCATTTAGCATTTACATTACTTGTAGAAATTATAGGTGGAACAGATAGATCAAGGTTTATTAAAATTCAGACCTTAATCTGACTGTCGGACAATAAACGGATAGAGTTAACTCTACAAAGAACATCTTGGTGCTCCTAGGGATATGTTCGCTGCTGTGTTTTGATATATGTAATTGCTTGTATAGTAAGTGTACGTCTCTCTGTTTTTCAGAGTATCCCAGCGCTGCCCTGCGGTAAAGCCCTTTACTCGTACGAAGGAAAGGAACCAGGCGATCTCCAATTCTCCAAGGGTGACATCATCATCCTGCGACGCAAGGTGGATGAAAACTGGTACCATGGCGAGCTCAACAGTTGCCATGGTTTCTTGCCCGCTAGTTACATCCAGTTGCTGCGTCCCCTGAGCCAAACTCCACCCCAGGGCAAAGCACTGTACGACTTTGAGGTCAAAGATAAAGATCAGGATAAAGACTGTCTGGCCTTCAGCAAGGTAACACACACACACACACACACACACACACACACACAATTAGATTACATGTCATTTGTTAGACCCTTTTATCCAAAGACTCAGTACTGTGGACAATCCCCACAGGAGCAATTTGGGGTGAAGTGTCTTGCCCAGGGACACAACGACATGCTGACTGCAGTGGGACTCAAACATGCTATCCCCTGATTTGAAGTCCAGTACACTACCCACTGAGCCACAGCCACCTCCACGCATGCTGTACACACACAAACACACTTCACTTTTATATGAAACACAGAACAAATATTATTCGAACGGCACATGGAGAGTGCAGACCTATGCTAGCCAAGGCCTTCCCCATAAGGGAAAAATGATGGGTGTATGCTCCAAAATAAATTGAATTTACCCTTGGCCCATTCTACACCCTTGCACAAAGTTTCTTGAACCACAGGCCAGTAGTTTCTGCTGAAAAACAAACAAACAATCCACAAACATAACCTTCTTTGCAAGGGTAATAATGTGAAATATGGATGAATCAGTGGAGGGAGATTAGTGAAATGGCTAAATTTACAACAACAGGTGCAACAAAGTGCATCTCTAATCTGTGGTTTGAAAGCAGGGGGATCTTTGTAGGACTCTAATAATGTATTACTGCTGCCTAGCCCCTTTAGATTGGCTCTCAGACTGTTAACCAGAGCAACTTGGTAACCTTTTATTCAAATTTCTATTTCTGATTTGGTTCATGTTGTCAGATGTTTAATTTTGTTTCACTTTATGTCTTGAGTCAGAATACCTTGTTAGTTTAAAAAAATATTTAGTCAACCCAATCATGTTTTGTTAGTCAAGTTTTAATGTATTTTCGGTCAATAGAAACTGTTAAAATATGTTGTAGTCCCAGACCCTTTTGTTGTCATCATAGAAGATCATGTCAGTCCTGATATCGCACACACAGTACTGGAAAATAAAATTGCTGCATAAAAGAAACATTACTTTTCACTGCCTTAGCCATTTGTGTGTTTGTTTGATGTAAGGTGGTAATGTGCGTGTCATTGTCAAGTGCAGTATGGCTGATGGACATGAGCTTCTTCAGACTTTTTTGTTTTTCTGTTAAAGTCAAAAAGGCTTGCATATTTCTGGACAAGAAAAGAGCTGGTACTTTTAGTTTTGCCTTAATTTAACATTGATTTTGTTCTTACAACTTAACTTCAAATTATGGACATGAAAGGCTCTGCAAGTCAGTGGGTCGGATATGAGGTTGGAGTTGACAAAGAGTAGCAGTTGTTGCCTGCAAAGCTTTTTTAATTACTCATAGTTACTTATCTACTCTTATGTACTCTAGTATTTTTGGAATATAGATTCTGGCATCTAAGATGTATGCTCATTAAAATTAGTGGATTTTTATTTTTGCAATGGGTTTGGAAAATAAATATTCAACCACATGAAACAAACAAACCTATCCTCTCCATCTAGTAGGACACTTTAGATTGTCACTTCTTGAGTAATACATTATGTTGTGCCACTGATGGTGAGGTTTTTTATGTCATGCTGACCTGCAAACTAATTCCACCAACCGTGGTCGAATTTCCATTTAAGTGAAGCAAAGCGATGTTATGTTTGTTCTGGTTGCCAGTATTAATTATAAGTATATTTTTCTCTAAATGCAGGAACCTGCATCTATTTGTCTTCATGTATCCTGTTGGTCTTGTGGGGTTTTGGATCTCAGATGTGAGAGGTAACATGTGAAACACTGGGAGCGATCTCAGCGAGGTGTAGTGCGTCATCATCACCCGAGAGATGGAAAGTGACAACTGGAAAGTGCAAGAAAGTAGGCACATACCTTATGTTTGCTTTTTCTGACCAAGGCTGCTTGTTAAGTAGCAAAGCGTCATGCTCTGCTAATTAACAAGCACAGTGTCTCTCCTGCACCTGTTAAAGTTGATGGCTCTTAGGATTTATGCCAATTATCTTCAGGTGTCACTGTCTTCAGGTCCCTTTTGATATAGATGTCTTCCAATTAAAAAAAAAAATAATGTGTACATGTTGGATTTGGGGAAGGTGTTCTATGGATCAGTTTAGAGTAGGTTCAAAATCATTTCATACGGTATCAAACAAATTATACTTTCAAAGGGATGGAATAGATCAGAGAAGATACTCAGGGGCAAATTCACAAAAGGATTCTACAGCTTTATCTGCAGCAGTTACCCTGCACACATTAGACATAACGGTACTGTGTCATTTTCTAGAGCACTAGCAAAGATTAAAATACCCCCCTTAGTGCTTTCCTTGGTGCTCTTGTGCTTTATCCATGGATTTAAATGAGCTGATATGTAGGTCTACATTTGACGCCAAATTGAGCCTCATTGCAAATACAGTCTTCAGGGAGATGGTGGTAACTGAAGAGCATTTATAAGGTGTGTCATGCCAAGACAAGATCAGTGGCTGTAATCTTTTCTTTGTGAATTCACCTGTCAGTCTTTTTAAAAGTATCTATGCAGGTTGGGTTTGGTGTAAAAAAGTAATTTGTATTCTGTGTATGTTTCTGTTCCTAAGAGCTTGTAATTTGTTCCTGCTGTTACACAGACTCATTTGTTTGAGGACTGAACACTCTCTCTGTCTCTGCCCTGTAATTGTGTGTTTGTGGAGGAAAGAAGATTACTACATTACAGCGTACAGTACACTTCACTGTAGGTGCTGTAGGACTAATCACAGTAATGCAAAGCATAGATACCTTGTTGCAAACTCACTCTGCTTTACATCCTGATTAACGGATAATGACGAGAATTTCAGAGTTCACATCATTCGGAGTTTTAGGGCTAATCTAATCATCAGGTTCATGATTGAAGATTACACAAAGACATACACTCACACAGACACGAGTGTCCCTGGGGTGCGCTGTGTGTGCGATGTCATGCAGAAACCAGTGTCTGTGATATTGTTTTTTCATGCGAGAGACAATTTCTCAGTATGATTAATAAACAACAGTCATTTACCAGCATTATCACTGCCTTCCCTAATGGTGTAGCCAAAACCTGCATGTGCATGGGAGTAGAAGAGCAACTGAGGGAAAAGGAAGTGTGTGGTGGGGTTGAATGAAGAACATAATATGTTTCCATGTGTGTCGGATATAATGTTGCTGAAAACATTATAAGATAAAAAATGAAGGCAATTGAAATGAAGTGAAACCAGTATCTGCCTATCAATCTAAAAACATATCCACGCTCGATTTGTAGTCAATGAGCTACAACTTGCAAAACACCATTCGCCATCATTCCTGAGTTAAGCAATCCAACAGATGGACATACAAAATGGTGAGGAAAGTTTTTTTCAAACCGTGTAAGGATTCAATAGACAATTTCAGAAGACACAAACATCCACTCACAAAGAGTTTGAGATGCTTTGTTTTGGCCAGTTTCTGATAAATAAAGTGTTTTTTAAGTGATGAAGACAGAGAGCCGCCTTTATTTCTTTATTTATCCTTTTCTTTACTTTATTATAATACAAATGGATTTGAACACATATGGTGGACCTACAATGTGCCTAGTCTCAATACTCATTTCCTCTCTCTCCAGGATGAGGTACTGACAGTAATCAGGCGAGTGGACGAGAACTGGGCAGAAGGCATGCTGGGAGACAAGATTGGCATCTTCCCCATTCTCTATGTGGAGGTAAACCCACAGACATTACACAGAAACACACACAAAACACTTACATATCAGGTTATTTCAGAAATAGCTGTAAAAGCAACAGCACAACACCTTCAGCACAGTATTTTCATTTATCATAATGCTACTTTTTAAATGAAGAGAACATTTTCTTTCTTGGTTGAAAGTATATTCTGTGTACTTTGACAAGAAACAATGTCAATGTTTTGTTTGTATGACTGGAAATATTCCCAGTATGTTGCTAACATCCATTAAAAATGTACAAAAACTTTTTTGCGGTTCACAAAAGAAAGATGGATATTAAGATAAACTTTATTTTCCTCCTTTAAACATAGAGATTGCATGTTTATCTTCATTGAGGTTCCACATGATGTTTCAGTATGAGGATATGATGTTGTGTTTTCTATGTTTGTCCACCTATCTAAAGAAATGCCCTACCAAATATTAACATTTCCCCTGGAATATAAATTGCGTTATGAATGCTGTTTGAAACCAGGCGGAGGTGGAGTTTTTTTTAAGGGATTTCCTCTCAGTAAACGGATAAAACCCCCATCACCCGAAACATTTTACCGTCTTTCGTAGTGCCATGCCTGTCAAGAGTAAAATATAGTTTACTTTTAATCCCTGTGCAACTGAAGAAAAAAAACATGCACAATTTGCTCTGCATCGAATTTAAGGCTTTTAAGCCGTAGTAAATAAGCAGTTGGTAGAAACTGGAAAGAAAGTGTTCTTCCTTACGTTTTCTGTAAGCTGTCTCTTTTCATTTCATCACCACAAAATTGAGTGTGAGCTAATTCTCTTGTGTCCCTGTTGTAAACAAACGATGACACATTCAAAACAGATGCATGTTTGCAAAGCAATAAGACCCAATGTACATGTCTTCTGAATTGTGTATTCATGTACTGTGGCTTAGAGAAATTCATTTACGTAGAGATTAAAGAGAGACACTAATGAGAGGACTTCTTCATGCTGCAAACATTATTTTCCTTTGATAGCCACATCCCTACAATCAAGCTTCTCTTTTCTGTTTAGCCATCCTTTCATCATGCGGCCCTCTCAACACACACCATCTCTCTCCCTGGGATGACAGCCTGAACGGGTTTGGACTCTTGGCTACCCAATCATGTCGCTGAAATTAGCTATTTGACCAAACGGCTCTCTTAGGTGATGACTATTAAGCCGTACAGAAGGCTGTGAAAGGCAGGGACAAACACACACAGACACACTGGGTCTACTATTAGATAGAGATGCATCAATTATTTAGAGCTCTCCATCACTCTGACACAGCAGGGGTTACAGGGGCATGTCGTGTGTGTGTGTGTGTGTGTGTGTGTGTGTGTGTGTGTGTGTGTGTGTGTGTGTGTGTGTGTGTGTGTGTGTGTGTGTGTGTGTGTGTGTGTGTGTGTGTGTACCCAGTGGGAGCTTAATGAGGGGGGCCCAGCTGGACTGCTGCTGATCTGTGGTGTGTGTGTGTGTGTCTCTCTGGATATGAAGTAAATCTTCTTGTCTTAATTTCCGACTGCTTGTATTCTGGATCAACAGACTTGAGATGAAGGATTTGCTGCTGATAGAGATGCCACTGAAATGGTCATAATTGCATGGAGTTGTGTGTAGTTATTAGGGAATGTTGTACACATATTCGATTGGCCAGCACCTTGCATTGCTGGTTGATGTTGCACTGACTTTTAGCCAAGTTGAACTATTTTTGCTGAAACAGGTTTCTTGGAGCCCTCTGCCTCCGGACCACCGCTGTGCCAACAAATGTCTCATTGAAGACAGAAGATCTGGTATATTGCACAATGCTGATGTCACTTTTTTCCAGGCTGTGCTATTAGATACATGATAATAGAAACAAAGACACAAAGAGTACTGGTTTAGCTTTGTCCTTGATTAAAATACCCAATGTTCTGATATTATCGCAAAAAAAGAATCAATAGGATAACTTAAATTACTGAAATCAAAAACATTAATTAGCTTTTCCTACATAGGTTGAGTCAAACAAACATGCAGTTTTTAATAATCTATTCTCAAATGTATTGTGGTTAAATGGCCAAAAGAGACAGAAGTGTTGCATCAGAATTACTCTTTTTAGCCGTTATCCTCACTGTACATATAAAACAGATAATTAACTTGTCAGGAATTAGTTATATAAGCTAATTGCAGGATAGTAGGTACTGAATGTGAGTTATGTGTTGGCAGTCGTGGATGGATTCGCTCAGAGTTTGTGTTTCTGCTGGTGTGGGTGTATTTGTATCTCGATCAGGAACATGTTTGGATGGTTTGTTGAGTTTATACACCTGGTGTGGATTTATGTTGCTATAAATAAACTACCAGAATTGAATATGGGTGGGTGTGCTGAGTGGGTTGGATGGTGTTGTATAAGTTGATTTGACGCCAGCTTATATGCGTTTGCTTTTGAGTGTGGATGGGTTCGGGCAGATGTGAGGTTGAGTCATGCAGATGGGAGAACAGGTGGACAGGTTTGTCATAAATGTGGGTCAGATGGTATAACCCGTGTCAAGGACACCTCTGTCCCTTTGTTTCCCTTTCTTTCTCCCTCTTTCACTTTATGCATCGACCTGTCTCTGCGGCAGGAGGGAGTTGGCACACACCTGCCACTGGGTACGTGTGTGTGTGCATGAGCATGCATGTATCCTGCCGGCTTACCCTTTTCGCACTGCAGATATCAGCTCATCAGCTCGAGTTTCAGCGATACCTGGGGAGAGCACCCTCCCTCCAAAAGACTCACAGAACGGAGAGTACAGTTAGCGCAACACAAAATAGATGACCTTGGAGATTTCATCCGGCCCAAATCAGCAAGCGAATAATTGTCTCAACATCTCTCTCTCTTACACACACACACACACACACACACACACACACACACACACACACACACACACACACACACACACACACACACACACACACACACACACACACACACACACTCCCTTGTGTCCTTTACTGCAGCATGACCAGGCAATATAGCAGTGGTTGTTAAAGAGAAACTTCCTTAGCAGTCATTTGTGTGTGCGTGTGTGTGTGTGTGTGTGTGTGTGTGTGTGTGTGTGTGTGTGTGTGTGTGTGTGTGTGTGTGTGTGTGTGTGTGTGTGTGTGTGTGTGTGTGTGCGCGTGTGTGCGTGTGTGTGTGTGTGTGTGTGCGCGCGCGCGCGCATGTGTGTCCGACCTCTAGTCCGCCTCATGAGAACAAACTGAGTTGTATCTGCAGCATCAATCCATCATGCTTATTAGCATATGATTTGGCATTGATTAGCATATCTATTAATATGTAAATGAAACATCACCAACGCTGATACCAGACGGGTCAGTCGTGTCCACTCTCTCTCTTTCTGCCTCGAACACACAAACACACACATTCGTAAAAAAAAAAGAAATGCTAAACTTTGTCTCCAGGGATAGTTCAGGAGTTTGACGTTACGCTAAGCAGACAGGATTTTACATTAGAGGACTGAAGATTTTGTCTATTTATGTGACAGTTTATGTGTCCCTGTTTTCACATTGGCCTGTGTGCGGATTCTTTTAGTGAATCCGCATATTAAGCCTTGAGTTAAACATATTTCCTTTATATGCTTGCTTTTTCCTCTGTAGAGACAAGGTTTTAACACCGTGCAGAGGTAATTATAGAGTATTAAGAAATATCTTTCCTCTGATGTTATTGTATATAACATGTATGTACCATGTTGCATAATTTATTTAAGTATGCTCTGAAACAAATATCAGCCATTTTCACACCAACTATCCCTGAGCCCAGCAAAGCCTGATACAACATGGATGATCCTTAGCACATAACATAAAAAAGTGTCTTGAAAAACACACCAAAACGGTACTGCTGAATGAGGCAGAGGAGGTTAAATTGCAAGCAGCAGGTAGTTGGGGAACATTGAGGAGCAGTGTGAGTGTTGGAGTGAGCAGAATTAATGAGCGCCAGGTTGCTTCTGAACCTAGCTAAACTACCGCAAAGTCCCATAATTGTCAACACGCTGACTGTTTTTCCATTTACAACCAAGACATGCTCTCAGCCACAGGGCAGAAAAACACTAAAGCATCACGTTGTGTGATAGCTATATAGGGGATTGTTCAGCTTTTATAAGTTATTGCAACATGCTGCTTATCTGTATGTGTATGGAACATCCATCCTTTTATTTTAACAACTTTATTTTCACTCCACTCTGATAAGAAAAGTCTGAGCTCTAGCTTGCTAAAATTACACATGGAATTAAACGGTGTTATGTACTACACCAGTAATTCATTTTGGAAGTGAGGAAATTATCTGATCCCCATCACAGACCGCAAATGAGGATCACATAGAGAACAGAAGATCACAAATACGTATATGTCCTCTTGCCTCTTGTGCTATTCATCAACCTATCTTGTTTTGGTGTGAGTTGCAGAGTGTCTGAGACATTAGATACAGATATGTGACATCTCTCAAATCTATTATAACTAGAAATATCGTTACTTTTGAAAACCCCAAATCAATGTCTTTATTGCCAGTATTGTTTACATCCGGTGCCATGTGAACTGTCCTTTTTAACAGAGCACAAACAATTAAAAATGCCAGACACACATTTTAAATGATGGTGCTCACACTTGTTTGGATCTACAAAGCTTTGTAAAGTGCCTGACATACTTTTCATTTACTATTAAATTACTATAATTAATATTGTCATGTCAACGTACAGTGACAGAGGGAGCTTTGGTACCTTAAACTCCTCAGCAGTTTCTAACAACAACAAAAAACAGCCCACCATATTATTATAATCCAGATCTGTGACCAGATCATGTAATAAATACAACTAATTATGGACTCTTTGCTGGAGGAAATGTTTACTTCTTACATGTGTTGGGGCAATGATAAAAGCAAAAACATATTCCTAACAGTCAATTAGCATTGTTGTGGATAAAAACCTCATTAGGAAAGCGTAAAATTAGAGATTTTCCTTTTTGCTTAGATGTGCAGTGTGTTGCATAATCTCATTCCTTAAGCTTTCAAATATGCTATTTTGAGTGCGTCTGCTTGTGATTTGGTGACTGCATTTGATAGAAATGCATTGATTTAAAGGGTGTTAATATCTTACATCTTGACATTCTTATAGGTACAACAACATTACTTTGTTCTAAAGCATTAATTAATGCATTCATCTAAGCATTAATTAAACCAAAGTTAGGTGGGAAAGAACGGGATGCTCATGTTTCGTTATGTTGTGCGTGGGAGTTCTTTTTGACAAAAGCAGACAATTTGTTTTACACAGTCTCACTGGGCCAGCTGTTGTAAGTGATGATTGTAATGCTGCTCGTTTTTGAAAAGCTGCCAACAAAAACCAGCGAGGAAAGGCCACAAACACTTGTTCTGGATGTGAACCACTAAGGACTGAAATGTAACACCTCTCTTCTCTCTTGTCCTCCCGCTCTCCTCGCTCTCTGATCTGTCAACCACCTGCTTCTCCTCTTCCTCTCCTCTCAGTTAAATGAAACAGCGAAGCAGTTGATGGAAATCGACAAGCCCACGTTGACTAACGGTCCAGGTCCCAGCTCAGAGCCAGCCCCGTTGGGTCCCTGCTCTCCTGGTCCCTCCCCCAGCGCCTCGCCGTCCAACGGAAATGGCCACCGGAGAGGCGAAGGGAAGAAGAACGCCAAGAAGAGGCATTCGTTCTCCGCGTTGTCAGTCAACCAGAGGGCCGCGCAACTCAACAACAGACACAGCATGGAGATCTCCCACCCTGTCCTCATCAGCTCTTCGGACCCCCGAGCTGCTGCACGCATACAGGTACACACACACACATACATACATACACACGCACACACACACACACACACACACACACACACACACACACACACACACACACACACACACACACACACACATACTGTTATGAGTGTTTATATGAAGCAGTGATGTTAATTACATATTTTTGAAATTAAATAAAGATACTTCAGTGTAAATGTAAAGTTTGTGCATTCAAACTTGAGTCAAAGTGTGTGAAGTATATACACAAGCATTGCAGTACTTCAATTATTTTCAGGCCGTATGTGGCTACATTTGACCATTTGACTAATCAAATACAGTATGTGAAAAAAAATGCATACAACAATTAAATGAAATGTAAAAACATTTTTTTTATCTTAATAGCAATTTACATATCTGAAAAACTATTTTCCTGCTTAATATGTTTGGATTATGGACATGTATGAGTCCAGTTTGTCACACATGTAGGCCATCAAAACAAGACATCAGTCCTCTCTAACAGATTATCACCATTATAGGGTTCTGCAGATTGATTCAACCATATACAATATATAATGATATGTTATTTTAAACCTGCAATGTTTTCCGGGTTGACACAGTGCCAATAAGGGCATAAATTAGGCTTTATTTCATTTTAAAACAAGCCATTACTGCACAAACTGAAACGTCAGGCAATTAGTCTACATTAATATACAGTATGTATGGGAAAGGAAATATCCTGAAGGTTGGCTCCTTTGTTATTTTTGCTAAGCAGCATTTCACAAATGTTATTAGTGAAAATTGAGCTGATTTAATTTACTTATTTTAATCTAAATATGAAAAGAAAATATATGAGAAATACTGAAGGATAGGTACATTATAACTGTACTTAAATGTGTCACCTAAATGAATTATTTAATTTCCTCCTCTATTATGTATTTAGTATATGGATAAACTTGACATTTTGTATTGCAATTTCCTGTCAACATGTATACGCTGATTTGGATCAACAGTATTTGCAGTACGCCTCGTTTGAGCCCAGCTTATTTCTTGGTTTGGCTCTAAAAAATATGCTTTAAATATGCAGTAAACATGCAGGTGTCCCCTCTCCACTAGATATTTTATTAACTTTTCCCCTATCACAAACTCTGACAGTTGGATGTGCCTAACATCATTGCTCTTTCTGATAGCTGGAAACTGGAGACACATTGCTTCTGCATTCATTGCCTCTGGATGCATTCACACCTGGGTTAAATGCGTTTTTGAATAACACCCAGGATGCATACTGAAAAGCTGGAAACGCTGCTGGCATATATTGGAGTAATGTTCTCTTTTAAATGGAAGCCACCTGATTTGTATCTCTCTGTGTGTCTGTAGGATGCATCTCACCCGGGTCCCTCTCCCTCCTTGGCAGGGGTACTGGTGCCCCCCAAAGTGGCATCCATAACCTCTGAGTTGCTGGCCCACGCTAAGGTGCAGCTGCCACTCAACATGTGAGTACACCTCAGGGTGCTGTCAGCTCTCCCACCTGCGACCCCTCCTTCTTCCCCCTTTCTGTTTTCCACCCGAGTGGATACGAGCCCTGAGATCCAAGCATGATTTCTAAACCTGCCTCCTGGCAACGTTTAAAATATTTCCTCTTTTGTGCCCAGAGTTATTGGCCACTTTCCACCATCTCTGCAACCACATTTACTCCTCCACTGGTCAACGATCAAATCCCCCTCAGAAAGGAAAAATACCATCACACACCGTGCCCTCCGTTGAGTTGATGCTTACATCAGTGTTTCATAACAAGGCTTTCAACAGCTCAGCCATCCCTTACACTCACAATACATTTCGTTGTACAGCTGTGATTTGCTTTCATAGGGAAGAGCCCCGGGAAAAGCTAGTTCATCACCTTTTCTTAAAACTATTTCCTCAGCCATTGTAGGTAAAATAAAAAATCATGCCAGGCTTCAACTGTGTCATACCAATGTACTGTCCGGCCCTAATACACACGGGTAAGAGAGAGATGAGGATGACATGAAAGAAAAGATGTTGCGATTACATAACTTATTATTATTTTCAACCTTATTTTTCCAAATCTGCTAAAATATTACAAACCTCTTACACATTTTATTTACAATAGATGGGTATTACGAAGCATTGTAGCGTTTGCTTGGAAGCTGTCCCAGTGACTTAAATGATCTTATCTTATCATTTGGTGAATGGATTAAGAGTGAAAACCACCTGACACATACCAACACAATTCAATTCTGGTGGAAATCTAACCACACCAGTCACATCCAGATGGCTGGTGAGGCGCCAACGCTGAGCAAGACTTGTTCTATAATTTACCTCCTAATTAATCTACCAGGTAACTGCCAGAAACACACAGGTATCTTCAAGGTGAGTGTGTGTTTGTGCCCTTGTAATTCTACCTATTCGAGTTTTAGACCTTGAGAGTAAGGACATTTTGGGATATTTTTGGAAAGTGAGGACATGAGGTCAGTAATCACTTTTTCCAACGTGGGAATTAGGTTTATGGGCCAGGAGGGTCCTCACCAGTATAGAAGTACAAGTGTGTGTGTGTGTGTGTGTGTGTGTGTGTGTGTGTGTGTGCGTGTGCGTGTGCGTGTGCGTGTGCGCGGGCGCGGGCGCGGGGGTGTGTGCGTGTGCGCGTGCGCGGGCGCGGGGGTGTGTGTGTGTGTGTGTGTGGGTGTGGGTGTGGGGGTGTGGGTGTGGGTGTGTGCACATGTGTGTGTGATGTATACTATTAACTGTATACTGGGATCCTGCCTGCAACATTGTCAGCTTTAATTATATCACTTTCCAAATAGCGCTCTGTACACATACACACACACACACAAACGTCCGGAGTAGGCTTGTTCCGCTGATGAGGTCGGACGTTTCCATCTTGACCTGGCAACTATTCCTGTTGCCATGGAAAGACGGGAGACGGTCCCCACATCTGTTACCATGGCAACGGGGAATCAGCGCATATAGGGCTTGTTTACTCTGCGGTCTTATCGTCTTCTGTCGTGAGCCTGCCACTAACATCCTGCTGGGACCAGAAACTTATTTATATGTTAACGCGGAGGCACCACTCATGAACACAGTCTCACATGTAGTGGATGCTAAATTCTGCATTTATCAGCGTACCTGTGAGCAGACAGGTAAACATGGGGTTATTAATTTCCCATTCATGGGACAGCACACAATATGGGAGGGAAAATCATTGAGGCAGCCTCTGGTGGTCACATTAAAACCTCCAAGAGAAATGATTTGAATTCTCCTTGAGAATTGTATAAATCACAGACCACACTGCAACATTAAACCGTCATACATCTTAGATTTGATATATGAGCCTCTGATTCTGATATTTTTACAATGTCTTTTGTTATAGTTCAAGGGCATCATTTATTCCAAATATCATATAACACAAAAAGCCCCTGATTTTGGTCAACTGGTACTATTCATTTTGTATACATTTATACATACATTTTTGGGGAAATTGGTCATGTTATAAATTAAAATTGCAGTACAAATAGGAACAATCTAGTATTTAGGGATTTCCATATAATAACTCCAAAGGCCTCATTCTTTTGCATAGTCACCAGGTTAAAACTATCAAGGAGACTGTAGTCCAAGGTAACAAAGTCGATATAGTAGATATATAGTTTAGTATTGGATTCAGAAAACAATCCTGATTTACTGAAATAAGCTTGTCTTAACTTGTCCTCCCCCACAAAATAAACTTTAAAGGGCGTTTTGTTGTTGCTGTTTGAATGGAATTATTTTCAAATGCTGATGGAGACCAATTACTGATTTCCTACTATCTCTCATATTTACTGTTGCCACCTACAGTTGCTTTCCCACTCTGGGGAAAAGGATGGTATATGGTGGGAGGAACAGCCTCCACAGCTCCTCTCTTTGAGCTGACACAGATCCTACTGTAGGGCTGCTTTCTGAAGGAGTAGGTGCTGCATCGACATTGTGCAGTTTCTCCTCCTCTGCACTGTACATCAAACACCTAAAAAAGAGATATATAAAATAAACACTTCTAGAGAGATTATTAATGAATATTTGTGAGCCATTTTTTATATACTAAAGCTGTTATTTTCCTCTGATTCAAGTTAAAGACCTTTGGAGTTTGGTGTTCTCTCCTCCCTCCTAACAGTTGCTTTTCTAAATGATTGATTTGCTCATTTTCATTTATTTGTTTAGTTATTCATTCATTTGATTTTACTTTGCATAATGCACATTAGGAATAACCCACATGAGAAATGATGGGGATTTAATGAGCAGTTTTCGGAGATTTCCTGCTGACTTGAAAGGGTTTCTTTATTTTTCCTTACTTTTACATTGTGTCTGTTGCCTTTGTTCCACAGATATCTGGCTTTATACGCCTACAAGCCCCAGAAGGCAGACGAGCTTGAACTTAGGAAAGGGGAGATGTATCGGGTGACAGAGAAGTGCCAAGACGGGTGGTTCAAAGGCACCTCGCTGAGAACTGCTGCCTCCGGTGTCTTCCCGGGAAATTACGTCACCCCCGTGTCCAGGTCAGTGAGCTCAGGCTTGGGGAGGGTGTAGATTATCGTGGTGGCACACCTTCCAAAGGAACTATAGCTAGGTTTCAAATGAATCGCACATTTTGAGATAATTGGCAAAAAGTTATTTAATCTAAGTAAGCAGTATGTGGTGCCATATCTTAATTCTTAAGTAGTTTGCAACATTACAGAAGAAGAGGGTGGTCCGTGATAAATAGAGAGATTGTCTCAGCTGAAACAAGGAAAGCACTGTAGACAGAATCAAAGGAAATAGGATAGTTCTATACTTCTTGTTTGCTCCTGTAGTTTTACATCCCTTCAGATGAGCTATGCTCTAGTGTGCGTTGAAGTATCATTTGTTCATGTAGATAATCATACAGTTGCTTAATCTGTTTCTATTGTACACCAATTTTCTACCTCAGCAAATCATGAGATACTCGCTATATCTCAAGATATTTTTTAGCCTCTTGGCATTTCCACTTGGTTGCTGGAAATGCTTTTGAACTGGTGTTGTGCAGTAACACACTTTCTTTGCTCAAGTTGAAAAAGGGACAAAATGTCATGGCAAAGTGTCTGTCAGTAAAAAAAACTAACAACTGTAATTTACTGTAAATGTAATTGTGGCTACCTCGTTCAGGTCAGACAGCTGATGGGTTGGTAGAGATGGTCAGGGAGCTTCTTCTTCAAGCAATCATGTCATTGTCACATTAAAATGTGGTTTTTTTCCAACATTTGCTCCACTTACCAATTGAGTTCCTTCGGGTTGGTCATGTCAAGCCAGCAGCAGTGTAGTACAATCAGACTGAGGCCCTAATTGTGTCCTCACACAAAGGCAGTGGTGGCGCAGTCATTGTAATTTGCATTGACATTTTTGTGGTAATTTTCTGGCTCCAACTGAACCCGAATACACATCAGGCTGAGCAGTGCAATTTTGCTACTTGTTACGGCACGTAATTACATGTGTTCCAGTACTCACGCTGCCTCTTGTCACAGAGGAACGCCCCGAAAAAGCGGAGTCGCAATCTGCCGATACATACTGTATTCCTGGTTCTGATAATGTATTCCTCCTGCTTCGTCCTCTGCACCACACCGTGCACTGTCAGGATCCTGCTTTCATAGCTGGCACTAAAACTGACCAAAAGGATTTGGTCACACCAGTAAAGGCATATTCTTACCAGGAAGGGACTGAAAACTGTGAACAGTTTACTTTTTCAGCAGGAAACAAGACAAGATTTTGAAGTATGTATTAGAGTGGAAACCACAAGAAAATCTATTTTATCCAATCTGTGGAAATCTGTTTTAAAATCTGTTAAAATACAATATAATGTACAAAACAGCAGTCAGCTGATACTGACACTCCCATAGGTCGGGTTACCACAAACTTAGTGTAGATCATCATCATCATCACCACCACCATCATCGTCATAATTTTCATCACCATCGTAAACACTGTTACTCATATCTCTTAAAACCAAATATAGCAGAAAAATGAGTGTGCTGAAATCATATTTGGCAATTTAATCACCCTCATTATTCCTGTATGCGTGAAAACATTTGCAGAGGCTGTTCATCTAATCTGTATTCTGCTCAATGATGCAGTCAAAGAAAAAGAAAGAGAGAGGGGGAGAGAATTAAAGCAATGGTGAATTAGAATAATAGAAAGAAAGAAAATAGAAAGGATTAAATGAGGTGGAGAACAATAACGACACGATGAAAAGAAAGATATGGAACTGTAAGACAGAAAGTATGAGTGTAGGGAAAGGAAAACAGACTGGGAAAGTGAAGAGGTGAGAAAGGCAGAATGAGGTGGGAAGAAATTGAAATACAAGGTAGTAGGAAAGAGGCAGAAAGAGAAAGTGAAATGCAGAGATGAAACGGTTGCAGAAACAGCAGGGATCCCTCTCTGGATATGAATGGCTGTTATACAATCTGAGAGGGAGAGAGAAGACAGGCAAGTAATCAAATGAGAGGCAATTTGTTATTTTTACGAAAGCATACTCTCTCCTTCTCCCTCTTTCCCTCCCTCCGTCGCTCCTTACCTATCTCCCCTCCTTTGTCTGCAGTGCAGCTCAGAACATTTACAATATGTTAATGAGAGGCTGCCAAAGATGCCCACACACACACAAATACACACACACACACACACACACACACACACACACACACACACACACACACACACACACACACACACACACACACACACATTGTGGCTGCTAATTAAGCATGTCAGTCCCTCACTTTTGAATATATTACATTACATTACATTACATTGCATTTAGCTGACGCTTTTATCCAAAGCGACTTACAATACGTAAATTCGACCAGGAAGATACAACCTTGAAGAAAACAGAATCATATAAGTACATCGGCTTTAGATAAGCCAGCCCTTTATTAGTATATAAGTGCTTTGTTAGTAATTCTATCGCTCAAAGTGGAGTCGAAAGAGATGAGTTTTCAGTCTGATGTGGGGTCTGCTACGTGAGCAGACGTAGCCGTTTGTCGAGCGACGTGGGCGTGACGCTTCCCCTGGGTTCAGGGTATTCGTTTTGAACACCAAACGATAGGACCGATGGTTACCACCTTACTCAGGGGTAACTTTAGTCCTGTCCGTCTATCGAACGTGTA